>NW_014557287.1:1364107-1449107 GCF_001313825.1 Dinoponera quadriceps | reverse complement strand
ATTTTTCCCTCCCGGTGGCGTTTTTAATCTCGCAACCGATTTTTAATTCCTTCGGCTCCGTGTTTCGTCCGAGTCCTCTTTTAAAGGTAAAAATTAGCGGAGATTCTGCTTTTTCCATCGGTTGCCTTGATAACGCATATATGATTTCGAATGGCCGAATGAGTAGACATGCGGTCGATTTATTATTAGAGTATGGAGATCGCACAATTAGAATTATGCAATTTCGAGTTTCAGATTTTGCGCGCGTGTGTGTGTGTGTGAGAGAGCGCGAAATTGGAATTATTTTACATACGTTTCTGCAGAGAAGCTCAGTTACATATTAACTTTGTATCGACTTAATTGCGCATGCTTTATTGAAACATGATTCATCTATCCACATCGGATTACTAATAATTATATGACACGCCCTTCGCTCAGCGATACGCCCATTAATGAGTAATCATTTCGTTAATAGAATATTGAGTAACAGTTGTAAAGCCGATCGGATATATAAATAAATTGCCCGAAAAATTCGATTAAAGAACTCTCTCATCTGTGCGAATCGCTAATCAGCTTGTCGAATCTGAATTAAAATGGAGGTATTCATCCTATCTCTGGTATCAGAGAGATAGCGGGGGGGGAGAGAGAGAGAGAGAGAGATATTAGTGTCTACCGATTTGAAATCAAATTACTTATTTCGCTGCGCGAGTAATTGAAATTCTTCTCAATTAAATTTAGATTATATTAAACTCGATACGTATAATTTTTCACGTTCCCTCGTCACGAGCATATTTCTCAAATCCGCAATGAGCTGCACTGCGCCGAAAAAGGGGATTATCGCGAAAGGCATTAGCGTGAAAAATGCAACGAGTTATTAATACAAATATTCAGCGGTGAGAATCACGATGGCGAAGCCTCCGTACGTCAGCCGGTCGCTTTTGCCGCGGGCGTGACGGAACGTGATTCTGATGAAAATAAAATCCAACACCGCGGGGGGGTTGGCCGATCGCGCGAGGACGGAAAGGGCGATCGTCGCGTTAACGAAGTGCACGGGCTCGAACAATTCCGGCTGTTTTACAGTCCGCCCGCTGGCTCACGTTTCGAATAGCCTCGTCGGCGAGCAGGTCGCGGCCGACAACAGGCGAGAAGAAAGCGGCCGCTTGTTAAAGCGTGAGATACGGGCCGCTTCCTCGCGAAATAAAGTCACGATGCAAATTCAGGCCGGAGCGTCCCCGGGGCAGAGCGTAAAGAGCAGAACGCGTCGGCGGCGCCGGTGGCGGAAGCAATTTCCATGAAACATTCCCCCGAATGAATGAGGGCCGCAGGGTAGGACTTCGAGTATTTCAAGAGCCTACCTATCGTCGACACCCACGATTTTCCATTGTCTTCCCCCGCGATTCCGTCGGCCTCGTCCGTCGATTTGCGTGTTCTCCTCTCTCTCTCTCTCTCTTATCGATCGTCGTTCTCTCGCATGCGATGCATCCGCGACGTTTCTTCCAGAAGAAACTCGCACTCGATTCCTCTTAACCCCCCGTGCGCTTCTTCCTCCACGCGATTTGATTCCCGAGCACCGCGAAGACGTTTTTCGCGGTTATTTCGAAATTTTTGAAATATAGCACGAGGCAGGTTGCTTTCTCTCTTCCTTTTTCTCTCTCTTTCTTCCTTCAACGCTGAAAGCCGGGAGTCGGCCAGCCGCAAATGCGAGTCGACAGTTGACTACGCGAGGAAAATAACGTCGGATGGTCCATCCGCCGACGTTTTCGCCGAGTGCATGCACTCTAAATGCATAGGCTCGGCGGCGCATATGCGCTGTCTTGTCGGCACGTACAACGGTATCGTGAGCGAAGGGAAGCGACGCCATTCCCGATCGTCATCGACGATCGTAACGCGAAAACGCTACGGTTGAAACCTGAGACGTTAATTTCGAGATTCAACCTGGGACTAATCTCTACTCTGATTTCGTTCCCCGAACGACTACGCGCGCGCGCGCGCGCAGAAAAGGAACTCTCGCGATAAAGGAGGAACGAATTTTGGAATCGGACCGCGCCGCGCAGAAAGGTAATTACACGTCGGAAACAATGGTAACGATGGCAGGGACGGAATTCATACGGCGTATCTCGACGCGCACGCTGCATAAGCCATTCAGCTGTTAGCGTATTTCAGCAATTTCAAGTCACTCCGCGATCGGAAATGTCCGCAGTCTCTTCGCGGGAACTTCGAATTTTACCGTCGCGGCAAGCGAGATAATCGCGGAATGGCGAGCGTGGCGCGAGGGCCGCATTAGGAATTTAATCTTCGGACGAGGGGGATTCTACTGAAAATATCGCAATTATGCGATGATAACGATGACGAGAATGTAATTCGCATAGCGATGCGTATCCGGTGCTCGAGGCCGTTCAGCCGTTAACGGATATACCTTAAAGTCTCGCCTCGCGGAGGGCCGCGCCGCGGTATCGAAACTTCGATGCCCGAGATCGAAAGTTCCCGGCACTCGTTCGCTCGCTCGCTCGCTAACTCGCGGGAACTTCGGATTGCGTATCGCCGGCGAAGACGAAATGGCTTCGAATTCCAATCGGAACCAGATTGACTCCCTTATCGCTGCAAGGTATCGTTTGTCTTTCAAGGGACATCAATATCAATGTTTGCCCCCGTCCCCTCGTCGCGCTGCCGAGCGCAATTGGAAAATCTGACGGAGGATCCGCGGAGATCGATATCGCGATGTCCCGGGCCAAAATCTGGAGATAGCGAGCTAGCTGGCGGCGGACTGGCGCACGCGCGGGATCTTCGCGCGCTCCCTGACCCTTCCTGTCCAAGATTAATCGCGAGGGCCCCCGATTTTCAGCACAACCAGCGTGTGTACAAGCTCTCGGGGTGTTCAAATAGGTCGCGGGCCGGCGTTAAATTTAATCGTGTTTAACTTCGCGACCCGCCTTCGTGGACAGCTCTTCCTCGCCCACCCGAACGAACGAACTTCCGGCGAACGATAAACTTCGCGCGTACCGAGGCCGTGGCGCGGCAGGAATTCCGACGTATCACTCTTCGCGTGTTCCACGAGCTCGTAGACCCGGAGCGTATCTGGCGTGCGATTGTCGATGCGAATTTAGAGCACGGAACGACGAGACGAGCGGGGACGCGAGCGGTGAAATTGAGCGAGTCGCGCCGCCCGGAGAAAGTCGTTAGTCCATTAAGATTCCAGGGTGCAGCGGCGTTTCCAGCCTGGCTGCAGCAAGCCCCGGGCAAGTTTCCGCCAAGACGCGGAGTCAGCGTACGTTTATGACGCTGGTGTTGCGGATAGCCGACCTCTTGACCCGGCCGGCGTGCATCGGGAAGCCATTACGTCCATACGCCGCGGATATTGATTCGTGATAAATTGAATTGCACACCGAGAGCTAGCGGTAACGCGCGTCGGCCGGCCGACGTCTAATTACGCGGCGAATAATTAGTCGATTACTTAACGACGATTGCGCGTCTTCGTATACTTGCGCGCGCTATTCTTACCGTTGGGACACCTGGCGGCCCGCAAGAATCCGGGGGAAGAAGCATAGTGATTGGCAGTGGTTAGCATGTCGATACATTTAAATGCAAAACAGATTATCATCGAATATGCAGCCGATGATAAAGGGGAAAGTGGTCCTTTCGAGAGGTCAAGTCGTAGTGTTGATTAACTTATTAGATTGCAGCCAGTGGCCGTCGATATACTGATGTGTGCGGACGGTGCATTTATCTAATAATAAATCGTTTGGCAGCGCAATTTAAATATTGAGTTTCGTTCGTTAACTAACTCTACATGTGATAGATTTCTTTGTTTAACATATCTCTAATGAGCGCCAATCACTATGACGAGTACGTTAACTATTATGACACGAATGACAATTATTGTGATTTTCGTGATTTCAATTTGAGATTTTATTTGGAGCAAAATATATTTCAATTTTCTAATATAACTAACAATGTATATTTGTAGCGTATACTCTCGATTGACTTTTGCGGAAGAGAAAAAAAGACGAATTCTACAAGTGTCAGTTTTGCATCAAGAGACAGCTTAAAACAAAAATGTCCGAAAATTGTCGATCTCCGTATCTCTTCCTTTACATTCTAACGCTTAGACGCGAATTGTATCACCGAGGAGAGGACACGTAATTGCGGCATACGCGTGACAGCGCGCACCGCAAATAGCGTTAGCTCGAACTGCTCTGGCGGATTGTGGCGGAAAACGCGTTCTAAGTAGAGGTGCATCTATATAAAGAGAGAAATATGCGTATAGATTCACGATTTCGTCGCAGAGGACGATACGTAAACGTATCGTAAACGCGACTATGAGGCGACGAACGTTAACGCGAACTATACACGCGCGTTCTTCCCGGAGTGGACTCTCGAGGAGTCTAAACATCTGACGCGCGCGTCTCGCGAGGTGGTCGAATTACTTTTCGACCGGCAGTGAGACTCTCGACTCCGAACACCGGCGTCGAGTCTCACTGTCCAGGGTATCCGAATCGACTTCCGCCGTCGTTCAAGAAAATGGCTCACCCGTTAGGGAACGCCTCGCCCTGCTACCTAAAGCAATTGGAGTAAGCTCTCTTTTCACCGGGATGATACTGCCGACGTGTAGTCGGGCTCAGTGGACCAAATACAATATGAAACCCGAGAGGAGTGGAGTTTTATTTTTCCCTTTTTTCCTGCCCCTCCTTTTATTTTTCCTTCTTTCCCGCGTCATTACGAGACCCGCACGATTCCGATAGCGAATACGATAGGGAATCACACGTTTTTCCCGATATCCACCGTCGCATAATATCGCCTCTCGGCTTATACGTGCGGAAACGTTTCTCGCTCGGTCTGATTTTTACCTTGTTTTTCGGTTCTTTTTTTTTCTTTCTACCCTTATCCCGGAAGAACTGAACGCCCGTTGCGTGTACTCATTTCCAGTGCGGCTGTGAAAAACTTGCCAGACATATGTATCTTATTCGCGCCTCGTCTACGTGTGAACCGTGATGAACGATCCGCGTGACAGCCGGCCTTCGAAGTTTCGCGATTTATAACATCCTTCGAGATGAACTCTCGCGTCTCCCTCGCGTTTCCATAGGCTGCCGCGACGACGGGCGGGGTCTTCCCTCCGCTCGCGATCCTCCGAACCCGCGAAGTTGCGGCAATTCCGATAAGGGGGATACGCAGCGTGACTTTTTACGACCCGAGGATCGTAACGACTCGGTGCGATTGATATTATAACGCGATAAGCGGTAACGTCGCAGTTTACCGATGAATGAGCGATATCGCTTGATAGATGCAATGATAATGTCCGATAAGGATCATTTCATGCGAGACTTCGTTCGCAGGTAGTGTCAATTTTCACTTTATAGCCGGACCGTCGGACATGTTCGAAGAATTTGGATTAAATCTCCTAGTGTCCGCAGCGATCCGGTGTCCCTTAGGGAGACGTTTCGCCCAGCTGAGACAATCGAACGGACCTTCGCATAAGCGATACCCGTGCCTCTATCTGCTTACGACGGCGCCAGGTGATGCTCCAGATACAAACGGGATCTTCGCCCTTAGCAGTTCTCACGGACGGCCTCTTCATTTCAGTCCTTCGCACTCGGGGTTATCTCCACGGACCTTACTTCCTTCGGAAATCGTATGTATTGAAGATTACGAGAATCGAACTCTCGATCTCTCGGCACGGGCCGGTAAGAAGCGAATTTTCTGATCACGGAAAGTGAGTCGGACGAGTAATTAAACGGATATCGGATAAGACGGATCAGATTTGCCGAGCAATGATTTCCCTCGGACGACGGACGCGGTAACGTCCTCCAGTTTTGCGTTTCTCGTCCGGTTTTTATCGCGCACCGTCGAAGTAACGGGTCGCCACAATACAGCGAGAATTACGAAAAATTCCGGCGCGAATTTGCGTGTGTGTGTGTGTATATGCGCGCGTCACGGGAAATATATTCGTCATTGATTGCTGCACGAGAGTGCCAAAGCGAGACCCGGCAGGTATCCGCGATTTTTCCCGCGTTCGCGCTTGTCGTCGTCGGCGACGTCGTCAAATCGACGTACCCTTCCATGCTGCTCTCAGCACATCACGTCTTTCGTGTTATTCCGGGAAACGTTGGCGATTGGAAGGTTTATCGAGAAACTATTAACCTCCCGGGGACGATCGAGGATTCTCGACGCCATTGTACCGGCGACGTGACATCGCGCCGGTTTCCTCCCTCTCTCTTGTTCTCGCTCTCTTTCCATGTCGGTCTATCGTTGCACTATCAACCCGCTGTCATTGCACTGTCATCGGGTTGTCAACTTTCCATTATCGGCGAGTTACCATTGCCACTGACGACTGGCCACGCCGCACGATTTGGTGAACTCGGTACGGACGCACGCGCGGGTTCCCGCATTTCCGATTCCGCATTATCGAACGTGATATCACGTAATGATCGCCTACGAAGAATTACATTATGCCGCTGTGGGAATTGTCCCGGAGTTGCAATTTTGTCCGCGGGAAATATTTCAGCCTGGAACAACATCGCGGATGCCGTATCACGAAATGGTCAATTGGATTGGAGGATCAATGGATGCGAGAGTACGTGACACGCATGATCGGACCCGATAACGCAAAGCAAACGAGATTATGAAATCTTGGATGAAATCCGCGAAAGCAAGAGCCGAGAGCGTGCTCGCTTCGATGCTATATTATATTTGCCCTTCTAAGAGAAAAGAACGGAGTGTTCTTCTCCTCTCGGCATGAACCAGTTTCGAATCGCTGGCGCATGAATCAGAACGCGTTTCGTTTCCGGAAACCCACTCCGAGAGTTCGTAGTTCGTCTTATTTCCCCCTCCATCCATCTTTCGCTTAAAGGAAAGTTTCCGTGTCTGCCGAAGCCCTTGCTATACACTTTGATGTGCTCGAAGAGTGAAAGAGAGAGAAAGACGGGTAAGGGGAGATCGAATGACGGTTGACTCGAAAGATAGGTCATGTTGAAGTTCGCATTGTCCTTAAACAGAGATACATCCGCGGCACCGATGGCATTATCCGCATCATCAGTTTTATGTGAGTCTGGAAAGTGCTCCGAATTGTCTCAATTTTAACCCACAAATTTAAAAGGAAATTTTTCAATCAAAAGTTATTTAAGAAGAATTTCATCCGCGAGTAACTTTCAGATTTGCCGATTGATACGCCTCCCATTTCGTTTCAACGTCTCTTTATTTACACGAATGGCTCGTGCAAGACTCCAATTTTCAGTCTCGGCTTTGGGAAATGTCACTAGCGCTGTAAATGGAGAACTGTTTGTAACGCGCTATTTGCCGAAAGAGCGATTGATTTATATTGAAGTTACAGCAAACAGAACGCGGCTCGTCGCACTTTCGTATACACAACAGAGAAAGAGAGAGAGAGAGAGAGAGAGAGAGAAAACCAAGAGGGCTTCACGTATGTACATAAACACACATAGGCGCGTTTAATTCATCTACTCGAACGTCTTTAAATAATCGATGAGATATTCAACGACCTCGCGACACACGTCGATCCCCGGCAGGTGGGCGAAATGCATGAGGCACTTCCTGGCAGCTGCAAATGAAGTGTGACGACGACAAGAAAGTCAACACGCGAGCGCGAACGCGACACGTCCGAAATTAAATATTTTATGTAAGCCCCGCGATTGCGACTCATTGACGTGCAGCTTACATCCTGAGGTGCCGGTAGCGATTAAATTTTCAAACAAGGGCGATGAATTCGCTCGCAGCTTATGGAAAGACGGAGAAGAGGGAGAGTTGGAAGAATTCTACCGACCACGAGTTCCGTCGTAATTACACAACGACGTTAAGACGTACTTCGGGATCTCGAAAGTCGCGGAATCACGGGGGCGCGACTGAAACCTTCCGAACCGAATATCGCGATCTAGAGACTCGTCCTTCCATACTTCTTTCGTGAATATTTGCAATTATTACCTACTGGAATGGTTTGTTTGTCGTAAATAAAGCTTCTCCAAATGTACAATCCGTCCCATGCACGCATCTGGCTCAGCCGAGCGTGCATCGGGCGAGCGTCGCGAGATGAGGCGCACGATCGACGCGTTTACAACGCGCGAGCAAACATCCCTTTACACCGTCAGAATATCGGGGCGAATCTGAGATAGGATACAGAGAGAGAGAGAGAGAGAGAGAGAAACTATTTCTCGCCGCGGCGAACGCGTTCAAGGGGAATCAGTGCGTACGGAAATCTCAGCGAGATAGAGAGAGATGGGGAGAAATGGAGGGAGAGCGACTTCCGCATGCTCAAGAAAAGCTCGTCCATTGTACGACGCAAGCGGCGAAGCTGCGGCAAAGGCGGGCAAAGCTGACGTTTCGAGCGTAGGTGCACACGCGGAAGCGGGAAAGCACGCGGGTGGCAGAGTCAGAGAGATTCCTGGAGAGCTTGGAAGGTGGGTGGCGGGACGGGGGAACAAAGAACCTGGATTACGTTGGGAGGTCGGCACGCGACGCACGCTAAACGCATGTCTACGCAGGTGTTTCGCGAGTTCGCCGTGCCGAGGCTTACGTAGCAACGATTTGCGGCTCGGACGTGAAACCTGTGTACGATTGCAACGAGAAACGAAGCGTTTCGCCAATCTCCGATCCACTTAGTCAGCTGCGTACCCAGTTGCTGGCCGAAGAACTCGATACCACAATCGGTGGGGGAATCTCGACGGTGAATTTTTCACGAGATCGCGATTTTTCATAACTTTCAGATCTCTTTAGCGTCAGTCGTACATCACGCGAAGACGGCTCGAAATTATATCGCGTTACCGTAGCTTTCGGCGAAAAATCCGCCCCATATTAGCCCTCTGCATTATTTCCCGCTTTATACAGCTAAGTAATTCCGCCTTCATCAATATTTCCCCTTCGTATTGTGACCGGAACTATGATCTGAAAAAGGGGCGGCGGGAAGGGTGGTGGCAGCGGCCGAGATCCGTGATTAATTAATCGGCAAATGGCACGGCTCAAATCGAGTCGAAAGGTCGACGGGGCAAAGTTTCTCGTCGGTCACGTTCGGAACACTTCGATGTTACGGCGATAGAAACATCGACTGACGCCACGCGTCAAGCACTGTGCGGCGCCGATATATCCCGAATGCCGCGCACGCATGCCTCGCTATGTCTTCTCTTCCGGCGTAAATCCACATCGCGCGATCGTATGAATAAAATAGGGCGACACGTGCGTGCGGGCGACAGCACGCGACGCTTCGAGAGAAAGGGAAAGGGAGGAGAGGGAAAGCGACACGAGGAGGAGAGCTGGCAATGGACACGAACGGCTGCCAATAGCGGCACGAGACCTGAGAATTAACCGTAGACGCGGAGGAGTCGGAAGATTAATCGACACGGAAACTGACTTCGAGACCCTCGGCTGATGTCGCGTGCGAGCACAAATTTTGGAGAACAATTGTACGACACGCCGTGAATGCTCGCACGATAAATACGATAAGCGGGCAAGTAGGAAAAAATCATGATAAACGAGACGGCACGCTACGGAGAAAAGAAAGGAGAATTCGGTGCAGCGAGGGTAGTCTGAACTTTCCCGATAAATTTAAATTTAATTTTCCTCCGAGTTAAAAAAGGGATGAGATAGATCCGCTGTAGTATTAAATCCTTCCCGGATAACGAACGGCCGAGTCATTTTCTTCCTTAACCGCGTCGTGCATTCCCTCGATGTTTCATCGCGCTGCCGATTCGAGATCGTATACGGTGAAGTATCATTCGTCTTCACATTGTATTCCCCCACGTCAGCCGCAATATAAAGCTTTACGGGCGAGCGCGACGCGATCGTTGAAATGATCGAGCACGTAACAATATTTACACGGAAAGCGACCCGCCGAAGACAATAGAATATATCGGGTCAAGGAATCGGCAATGTGGAACGACTCCACGCGTGTACTTGGCCGTTGCGCCGCCGTCGGCTAGGCCGGATATGAATAATCGAGGAACGGCTTCGCGGAAATCCAGCGCTACTCCATTTTCCCAGCGAACGAGTCGAGACGAGAGCTCGAGCGAGCGATGATATGCTTTTTATTAAACGCTCAAGCAACGATTTGATCATTTATTGAAGGTAACGCGAGAGAGGGAAAAAGAAAGAGAGAGAGAGAGACAGACGACGCCGACAGGGACGTCGACCAAGTTTCGCGAGAAAATGACGGGTACACGCAATGATAGTGCGAGCGTACATAAACGAGGCGGAAGTTAAAGGGATTCAGCCCGCGTACCGGACAGAATTAATTACACGACTTCGATCTAAGTGGCATGGGGTCGTCGTTACGAAACGCACACTTTTATGAGACCCGCGGGAGACATTTCCGTTGCTTCACTCTCGCTCTTTCCGCTGAGTTCCGTGGCGGAACTCTTCTCTGTGCGCCCTCGCCGCCGGTATACGGCCTGGTTCTCCCCCCGTTGGCGTGCTCTCAACGCGCATTTGGCGAACCATACATCAATGTATGGAATTTCATAAGAGATAAACGTCCTCGGGAATTCCTCGGGAAACGTTCCGATCGCCGGACACTCGTAGGCGCGCATCTCGGCTTTAATCTTTCACGATGCCAAACTCGGCGCGCCAAGATCGGTAGACGGGGAAGAGAGGGACAATATTCGCGGTATTTATTCCTATAAGTTCTCGACAGACGTGGATCCATAATTCAGCAGCCCGACAATCAGAGAGACGAGGCGACGGCTCCCGAGCGCTCGAGGAACATTTATTTTGAAGCGCTGTCAGAGCTCGCCGCCACCCCTGATTCATCGGCGGTAAAAGAGAGACGCACAGAGAAAGAGAGAGAGTGTGTGTGTGTGTGTGTATGCGCGCGAAGAGTCGGCTCAGGAATACGGCTTGGAATATTTATGTCCGCAGGATTCCGAGATCGTACGTTTCTCAGCCGATACCGGCGGGGGTGTACGTACAAGATACGTCGCAAGTCGAGCAGCGGTATAAATGACCGGATGAAACTTTTAAAAGGGACGCGCGCCTGTCTCGACGCCGTCTGCCTACCCTTGTAGATTAGAAGAAACTACCACCGCCACCGCCTCCTGACATTTGAATACGGATCTATAGCCGTGATACGCACGACACTCAACTCTAAGTAACGACGTCGTTATTTCCGGCTGCGTTATACGAGGAAGGAGGGAGGGCGGGTGTTTTCACTCTTGCTTTATCCTGCCAATCTTTCAATTATGATATACGACGAGATACACGACGGTGAATCCTTCCTCTGTTGCTCCGTCAATAATAATGATAACGTAAAAATAGTAGTCGTCCAAGAACCGTGCGGGGGGAAAAACGATCCTCGCTGCTTCGTCCGCGGAGCGGGAAATTAACAACTTCGAAAAACAATTAACGATCGCGCCGAACCGGCGCGGAAACCCAAGATAATAAAGCGACGCGGCAGCAGTTTTTCGACTCGTGCGCGAATCCGTTTTTTCTCCCCTCCCGCCGCGGCTGAATATCCGATCGAGGAGTCGGTTCGGTCGAGAAATCACGATGCCGGCTAATTGCTAATAACCGGCGAGCAAATATTACTTCAATCACGGTTCCTCGATAACGTCGTTAAAGCCTGGCGACTGCTGATTGCGCGACGAACGGCGGAGCAGAACGCTCGCTCGCCCGCTCTCGCGCGACGTATGACGGATGAATTGAATCGCCGAAAATAACTGGGTAAAAAGATTTCGCCGGGTCCGAGCCGGTCGCGACCGCATCGATTCTATCGCGCCGATCTACCGGCGGAAATCCCTTTTCCGTCATGCGGGACGTCGTGGATTGATGGCCGATAATAATTCGGCGGAGTCCGCTCGGCGCGAGTTCGCGCTACCTCGCTCCGCTCTCTCTCCCCCCCCCCCATTTTCTCTCTCACACCCATCTATCTTTCTCTCTCGCCCGCTATGTTTGCCATCCCTTTGATCGCGGTCCGCCCGCTCTAGCTGAAACGATCTCTATTCGGGGATTATAGCGTCGCGTACTATGCACTCCGCTATGAACTGCATACGGCTTTGAGCCGGTCGCGACACAATAAACGGACACAACGGGAGGTATCGAGCTGCAGGCTATGCTCGTCATGCAGTTATGCACCGTGAGAACCTGTTACTTTGCAACGCGCGGATATAATTTCTGATACTGTGTCACGTAAACAATGGTAATCCATTCTGCCGCGCCGGCGCAAGTTCGGCGCGATGCATGGCAGCACTGCGACGACGCGCAAGTCGGCGAAGTAAACAGCTAATGTCGAACTATTAGCTAACTTCGGCAGCGCGCTATTAGGATTCGCGAACCATCGCGTCACCGACGAGTCTGCGAGCACACACGCCGCCGGCGTGCGCACACGTTCGCCCGATCTCTGATTTTTCTCCCTCGATTTTTCGCGCGCAAGCATGTGTGAGAGAGAGAGAGAGAGAGAGAGCGGGTACGTAAATGAAAACGTTAACGCGACACGTGTGCGCGCTGACATCTTGATTTACAAATACACGCCGGCGATGAAATAACTCCGCCGTGGCGGTCGCGCGATTTTCAAAGCGCAAAAACGAGAACGGATGTGAGAATTTGGGAGCGCGCGCGTGCTCGTTGCACCGCCGGCGTGTGTGTTCATAAAAAGCATCATCGCGTTGGAAATTTCGGAAAACCTCACGGACATCGCGTTGTTTCACCGTCGAATGCGCACGCTGATGTGAAAGTGATATGATTTAACCGTGATTTTCATTTCGGCCGTCAACGCGGCACGGCTGCTACGGCCGCGGATCGGTGACAGACGGGGAACACGCGGCCGGGGGGAAGCGAGGTAGATAAATTAACAACGGTACGCGGCAGAAAATTCAATTACGCGCCCGTGGTAATTTCGTCGGTTCGCATATCATTATGGAATTTGACGTGCTGATAATCTCGTTCGTTCACTCGCCCGCTCGCCCGAAGAACACGGTGAATCGCGGCGGAACCCGCAACTCCATGCGCTCCGTCGCGCTCGCTACCCATTACAGTTTTTTCCCCCTTCTACCAGCGGACGCGGCAAAAACCGTTAACGCGTGTTCATAACCGTACACGGCGCGCAAAATGATAAGCATTAAGAACGCAGGACGCGAAACGTTCGTAAGAATTGTGAAATGTTGGCCTGAGTCGGTTATGCCGCGAACGTCGACGACGAAACGTAAGTTCCGCGCGCGCGGCGGGTCGGGTATCGAGCGTGATAGAGAGCGAATGCGCGCGCTCTTTCCGCTTTTACAGCGCGTACAACTTCCTTACGGTAGTTCGCATAGCCTACGGGTACCGGGGCGTTTTGGGATTATTATGCGAGTCTAAAAAAATATTACGCGGACGAATATATATTTCGAACCGCATACGAGTGTATAAAGGGTACAAAAATGTAAAGGGGATTTCGAATTTCATTCCGCGTTTCATCGCGAAATTATTTAATAATAAAAATTACGCGCACGGCGTGCACGGGTGTATTCGGTATTAAAACTTTCGTTGAAAAAAAAAAGGGGGGGGGGGAGATAGAGAGAGGGAGATACGTCGACGAGATATAATGCTCGTGAGCATGAAATATTCAGCGTGCCGCGCATCATATCCGGGCAGATATTAACACTTTATTTGGGGCACCTTGAGCGGCCGATCGTGCCAATTAATTTCGCAGTGACAGAGATCGCGACAACGATAATTTCTTTTATTATCATGCTTGCAGCGCTAGCACAATGCCGCCGCTATATCCGGCGCGTATTATCGCGCGCGGATAATAGAATTCGCGCCAACAATCGCGATCATCGCACAATAGCATAAATCCCGGCTTTTCGATTAAAATCCAAATGGCTTGCGGTCGTCGATAGAAGCACAAAAAGAGATAGAGAGAGGGAGAGAGTGAGGGAGAAAAAAAGAGAGAGAGAGAAAACCGATCGTTCTAAACACTTTCGTTACCGTGTTCGCTACTTGCGCGCGGTGGGTGGCGAGCGCTCGGATGCACTCGCGCCGATGCGACTCGCGTTTTCACAATACCGACGTAAAGAAATAGATTTTCCGCCTAACGAGACGGAAACTAACAAATACCGCGGTGTGAGGTCGTGCGTGGTCGTGGCACGCTGCCAGCCGTACATGATAAAACACACCGAGCGCGTTTTTTTCACTCGTTTCTCTTTCCCTCTTTTTGTTATAAACGTGGCTGCACCCGGCGAAATCTTTTTCGTTCGTCGCTCGTCACGCGTGCACCCGCCACACCGCGCGACGACAGAGGAATCCCCGGCGGAGGCCGCGAAAAAATATGTTTGCTTTCCAGTGCCGGATCTCTTCTCTCCCTCTCTCTCTCTCTCTCTCTCTTTCTCTCTCTCTTTCGTTCTCGTAGTACTCGGCCGAAAGCAATACGCTGCGACGGTAATTTGAAAAATTCGCGGGCGGACGGCGCGCGACGCGATGCAATAATACTTCGCCTCGTCCGTCGAAAGCGACACGTCGCGCGTGGACTTTGAAAAATTCGCTCATTGTCTCATAACTGTATCGTAGAAGAATTTCCGGGGTATTTTTGGAAGCGGAATATTACTGCCGCGAGAGATATTTCCGGGGCTCCGTGAGCTCCCGACGTTGCCGTACGTCGGTTTTATTATCCTGTAATACGCGAATGTCGCGAATCCAACCATCTGGGTAGTCGTCCGCGTGCGACTCGAAATAATATCAAAACTTATTCCGCCGTCGAACACGGGGAATGAAATCCCGCTGTGTCCAGCCACCTGTCGGTACTTTACATTGTCTGCACGTGAAATGGTCGTTCCGCCGACTCCGCAACTTTTGCTGCAGAATGACAAAGCACAAAACTTGCATGCATCGTCGCGCACGCGGTCGTGCCATTTGCATAAGTGTCAACAAGTTGCTTGAAAAATGCAAGGCGGATGATGCGGTAAAAATATAGAAGACGAAGAAAATCGAAATTCCGCGGGCGCAAATCCCTGCGAGGGACCTTATGACGCGCATCGAAGGGCCCCGCTTCAAATTTCTTAAAATCCCCTCTTGAAGTACCTTCCCTCGGCAAATCTCTCCGATAAATGCTCCATATGTGGATCTAACGAGACGTAAGTTCTAATTTCGCAGTAAGAATACGGCACTAATGCGATTTCCAATATCCTCGAAATTACGCGAGGGATCGCGCGTATGAATAATACGGATCGAGTTTCTCTGACTGTTCAAAAAAGCAGAAGTAACCTATAATATACCGGTGGATTATAGGTTACACGGGTCGGGTAATCTATCGGCGGATTAGCTTCTCGCGAAATCAGTTCCGAGGAATATATAGAACGCTTCGTCTGAAAAATATTTCAATCTATCGCGAAATGTAGCAGCTCGCTTAGAAGCGCAATTTAATCTAAACCTAGTTCATTACTCATACGCTCGTGATTGAGGATACGCTATCACCGAGCCGAGGCGAGCCAAGCTAAGCTGAACTAAGCTAAGCGAATCGGGCGAGCGCTCTCCCGAAAATGCGGCTCGTCATTTACACGCGATCCGTCGAAAATCCGTTTCTTTCTCGAGGCAGACGGTGCGACACGCCCAACGCTCTTGTGCAAAAATCAATTGTGCGTCTCTCGGCTCTGTCCGAATGATCGCGTCGACAATCTGCGAGCACAATGGAAATATACTCGGAACGGGTGCCGACGGGATCGACGGAGAAGCGTGTGAGAAAAACGATACTCTCATTTTCCGCCGTTGAATTATGCCGGAGATATAAACGGCGAGAAAGAAAGGGATCCTAAAAATACGTAACTCTCACACCGCCGCGTTCTCCTTCGGCGAGATTTGATACTTTCTCGAAAAAATGGAGACGTAGTGTTCGCAATCGGAGGCAAATACCCGACGAGTATATCGGTATGCCTGGAGATATGTTCAAACACAAACCGAGAGATCTTCGGAATATATATATGTATGTATCTTTAGATAATACGTTGCCACTCGCAAAGCCTTTACCGTCGGCCACGGGAATAACGCGGATACGTTCGCATTGATCCTCGCGTACGAAGGCATATCGGTGGCAAGCACGCAAAGCAAGGGATGATCAGCGTAGACGTGATCAAGCTCGTGGGGGAGGGGAGATTATAGGAAAGCAACGGTACACTCGTATCTCTGCCGTATCAGTCGGGATCATAAAGGCCAAAGGAACCGGCGCGATATCTTCTCGGTGTACGAGCTGCAAATTCCAAATCGTGGCGGATGCGCGCTTGTAACGTCACTCGGTTTCAGTTTCGACGTGTCGCAAAAGGACGGGCGGCTGAGCGCAGATCGGAGACGCGTTACAAAATTACACACTTTTAATCACGCGCGATCGTTCTTTTTATCCCCTTAATCGATAAGCGGAAAGGAGGGACACACGCGGTTGAAGAGCCACACATGAAGCCGCTGTCGAGGGACGGTCGTTTTGTTAAAACGATCCATCGGCTTGACACGAATTGCCCGACATTTTTCTCGATACACGGCCGCGTGTTTTTATGCAGCTATGGCGAACATGCATGTGCTTTACGTGTTCCATGCGCAGTGCGGCATATCTGTTCGCATGATACGTGTAATTCAGCGCGTACTCTGATTCACTCTCTTGCCGCTTTTATTATGCAACCTATTTTGTGTTCTCTCTCTCTCTCTCTCTCTCTCTCTCTCTTCGGCTTTCTCTCTGTCTCGGAACAAATGCGGGTACGGAAACGCTCGTAAAGATTCGAATAGTTACGCGAAGCCATTGCCGCTATTATGAATACCGCCCCAAAGGGATTTTTCCTGTTTTCTCTTTTCTTTCTTTACTTCAAAAAATGGATCTCGGCCTTCGTGGTGAAACGTATCTGAAGCACACAGTCCAACGCGCGCTCTAATTTATTGGACTCTCGGTTTTGTTGTTTCACAGAGACGTAACCCCGTTTTTGTTGCAGTCCCGCTACAATGGACTAGAAAACTCAAGCAAAATAACGGTCGGCTCGTGCTCGCATTGTGAAAAATAACGCTCTTGCTTTTTATAATATTTCGAATTTTGTTACACCGACCAGCGACCTATTTTCCCTTATCGACTTTTATTATAACGAACTCTACGGCGTGCGGCACCTTCGTATTACGCTCCATTAATCACGGGTTTCAATACTGACGCGATAAAAATTAGCAACGGGGGATGCTATTTTTATATGTTCCGGTAATTGACATCGCACGAATCATCGATTTGTCATTCCTTCAAGCTGGATCGCAGCTTGTCTTTTTCTTCTCGTATCGGTGAGAAATTAAACGGCACGATCTTCGCAGGGTGCGACGCTTTCCATTAGCGGAAATTCTACGAAATTTCGTCGTAAGGTAAAATTACAACGCAACGTAAAATTCAGAGATGAATTTCGCACGACGGTGCTTTAGAGGAGATAATTTACGGTATTATTAAATCTTTCATCCCTTTTAGCCGCCTTCTCGGACGAGATGATTTTAACGCGAGGTCTCGCGCCTTTCTTCTTGTTTGTAAAATTCGATGAAACCTGTCGCCCGCGTTTTCCTTCCTCCTACCTCTGATTGAGAAAATCCCGAGAGGCGGAGTGGCTGTCTTTGAGACAACGTCGCAATTATCGTCGACGTTCTATATTTTACGCGCTAACGAACCCGCTTTGTTGCCGGTTATATAGCAGCAGCAGCCACTGTCGCATGACAGTTCTGGTTTTGAAACCGTGTTGCAATTTCACGATGGTCGCCGGAATCACGATAAGAACTCCTCGTTACCGTACGTTCGCAAATCGACAACAAAGATCCGTGCGCGTGGACGATAACGCGCCCGAGAAAGGCTTTCACGCGGCGAGTAATTTCTGCTCGTATTGAATCTCAAGTGCGAAGACGTGCGCGCGAAAAAACCCACGGCGCATGATATGATCGTTCTCTCTATCTCTCCCCTCCCTCCCTCTCTCTCCTCTCCCTCTCGTCTCTTTGACGCGCTATCGCCTACACACCTGTAAAAAATGAAATACTCACGTCATACCCACGCGATCAATTATCTCTGAAAGTCTGTCGTTGAGATTAAAGCCAGGGACACCCTGTACATAAATCGCTTCACACGGCGGAATACCACGCCGGATAATTCTATAGCGTTTATCGGAATATCGATCGCGTTATTTCCGGATATTTTCGTGGGTCTATCAGAATATCCTATACATGTCTTTATAACCGCACTTTAATAGAATCAACTATGTGCGGTTTGAAATGATCAACGTTCGAATCGCGCGATATTCGGACAACGCGATAAAATGACAATAATAGAGACGGTTCTCGGGACGATCCCCAAACGCTCGAAGGATTTCGCGATAATTCACGATGCTCGCGGAAAAACAGCCGTGGTATCGATCTTAGGATCGCTATAAAAGAGGGACGCAGAGAACGCCTGCTCTCTCCTTCTCCCTCCTCCTCTCGCAGGATAACGTCCAGGAAAAGTTTCGCGAGGAAAGCAATTTTCCGCTATATCGAGCCCGTCGCGAAAGCACGCCGGCGGAAAGTTCGCGTCCGGAAGTCGCTATGGGGTGGCGCGGAAATAAATTCGAAAATAGCGCTCTCCCTTTGAGAGCCGTAAGGATCCCGCGTGGCGCACGCGCGCTCACGGCGGGCGAAATGCGAGTCGAAGGATTCGAGAATGTCGCAAGGATCGTTACCATGCTTCAGGCTCGATAAGGGAAAGCGTCGCGAGAGAAGTCGCGGGTTTACGGACGCCGGCGAGGAGCACGCGCTATTGCCGCACCGATACCGGATTCCGTGCCGGAGGAACGCAGTCTCATCCGTGAAACGCCGCTCGAGATATGGCTGATGATAACCACGAGGAGAGAAAGGAACGTTGCCCGCGAGATCCTGCGCGCGGATAAGCTCGCACTCGCGGAGAATTTACGAGCGCCGATTTTCCCGAGCTCGGCTTCTCCCGACGCGGCCGAGCCTCCGGTCGGATTTTCAGAAGGGTAAGAACTCGTGGACGCGGAGCAATCCCGCCGACCAAGTTTAACGACGACCCGATAGAACGAGCGAGCGAACTCCCTCTCTCTCTCTCGCCCGCCACGCACTCGGCGTGCATAAGTATGCGCCTCGTGAAATATAAGAGCGTCGGCTGTTTAGCATACGCCGAAGCGAGGTGACGCCGCAGCAGTTTACCAACTCTCGAAGCGCCTCGCCCCCCCCTCGTTGCAACTTTTTCGCGCTATTCGCGCTTTTACGCTTCACCTCGAGAGATCACCGTGCGCGGACACTTCGTACCGCGCTGCGCCGTTGCTCACTCCGAGGGGAAAAATCGATCCCGTTCGAGAGCGTGGGACGTTGGAAAAGTGCGTAAAAAGGGGAACGAGTGGACGCTCGACGATTCCGCCGCGCATAATCGACGTGCGTCTTTTTCGAAACTGGTTTACGCCGCGCGAGTTATTTTCGTCGGTCGAACGTGGCCCCCTCCCAAAGCGCGCAATACGCGGGGATGTTTTATGGCCCGTGGCAATTTTTCAATCGCGATACCGGGTCACACGCGGTGGCCGGTATTACCGGCGCGCGATATACCGCGTGCGCACGCTGGCCCGCCCGGTTTCGGTAAGAATATTATTTATACAACCAGAACAACACAGCCGCGGTGTGTGCGCGCGGCCGACGAGAATTACGACGATGTCCGGTTACAACGAGCGTACGGGATGTCCCATAAGTCGCGCGCACTTTCACTGAACCGTATCGCGAGCGAATTTAAAGGGAGCGACGAGCTGTTTCGCTTCGCGCGTGCGTTGATTCTTTGTCAGGCGCAAACAATCGAAATGCTTGAACGAATTAACGTTCTCGGGTGACCTGTTTCTCATTCAAGTTGAAGTGAATTTTTCACGACGGCAAGACAAATGGAAGGGATGCAGCTTGCGCGCGCTCCTCCCGCATTCCCGCGAAAAATGTACGATTTATACGCTAAGCGGGGCTACAATTGCGCGAGAAATTCGCGGATGCGAGAGAAACCGGGCGGGATAACCGGTGTGGTGTCGCAGCGTTTCGCGGCTATCGCGGATCTAAAAGCTTCACGCCGTTTATAAAGATAAACTGTAATACGACGCACTTTATTTCTCGCATTACGTTACGGTCGCCGATACTTTACGGCGCGCTTTATGCCGCCCCGGGTAGTTTCTGATATTTCCATAACCGGCGTCCGTCTCTGCGGCCGGATATCGGGCGGCGCCGGAAGGAGGTCGGGAGGATCCCGTCGGATGTTTCAGAATTACGGTCCTACCTGAGCGCTGATAAGGCGATTCAATCAGATCGAGCGTGGCGCGAAACGTTACTACGTGCCGCGTCGCAGACTTATTCCCGCGCCACGGTCGGAACCGTAAACCAGATCCGCCGGCGTAGATTACCTCAACCCTAAAACTCCAACGCCAACTGATCGTCGATTAACGTTGACGCTGTTTTACATAGGCGGATTTACAGCCGGCGCGATCACGACGGATTATCCGCGCGGCCGTTCCGAGCGAAAAATACCGTTGCTCGGATCTCGCGGTATTTCGTGACATTACGACGTACTCGCGCGCGAGAGTACGCTGAATTTATTCTAACTAACTTTTAATCGGATAATCCGTTATATTTTAATTTTATCGCAATGCTCGCGCGAAAATTAGTTCCATTACGATTATGTCCGTCACCGACGACAGTCCCGATTCCACGATCGAGCTGCTCGAGAATTCTTGCGGTGTTTATCGCAGTCTCGAAAAAGCCCGCGAAACTTTCTTCTAATTAATAGACTCGCCACTGAAGGGGTTGATACGCGCCGAATACTGCCACGAGAGTGTGTCTGTGTGAGAGAAGTAGAAAGAGAGAGAGAGAGAGAGAGAGAGACACGCCTAGCAATTAAGCGCGGCCGAACCGACCAGAAAACTTCATCCGAAAATGCAAACGGCGCGTCAGTCGTCGCTGCGACAGCGCAGCTCCACGTATTTACCCTCGCGCGGCTGTTAAATGCACGCTGCGGTTCACGCTGCGTCGCACGGTATACCTCGAGCGACCTCGCGGCGCTGCAAACGCCACGCGTGAGTTCTCCCGAGATCGTCGTAATGCGATTCACGCAAACGCGCCGAATCATCGGACTGTAATGAAGTGCAATTTGCGCGAGTGTCGACTGCAAATGAGCGGATTTATCGTCGGGTCGAGTCACGGCGGCCTTTGAGTTTGCCTTTAACGATCAATTATACCAGCGATATTACTTGGCGCTCGCGTACGCTCGACGGGCGCAAATTTCGCCGCATTGATATTAAACGCGTGTCGTTCGACACGTTAAGACACGCTCTTCCCTTCACCTCCTCCTCCTCCCTTTTTCCGTGCGGCCCCAATAAGGCTCCCATCGAAACTCCTTATCGGAGAGCTCGGCCCGTATCGCCGTGGTGCACGATAATCGAGCGTCATTCGTCGTCTATCCGGGGCTGTATTAAGGGTGTAAGTACTCGTACGTGCCAGCTCGGCCTGTTTATGACAGGAAATCCTTCTGCCGCGGTGAGCGCGCAATCTCGATCAGCGTCGCGTCTCGAGATCTCCGATCCAATTTTAGGGCCATTGCTCTTCGCGGCCGCCGTGCACACCCTTTTCTGTTCTGGAAGTGATATAGGCGGGCGCGATCGTTACAGCAGCTGTCCACGGGTATAAATTTGCCGGACACATTCGCGACGGCCATTGGAAGGATCGCTTCCTGTTTCCTGCGTTCCCGAACCAAGTCGGACGAAGACATTGATAGGTCGCTAAGAGGCGCGCGCCGAACGAAGGCTGCCGCTCCGGCCGTGTCATTAATCTTCGTCTGACTATTATAACGAAAGGGGGGAGGGGGGGAAAAAAAGCAAGAGACGCACTCGGATTCTCCTTCGTTCGTTAACAAGCCCTTAATGCTCCTCTCTCCGACCCTCGAATGAAATCCCGAAAGCCGAATCTCTCGTTCGCGGGTATTACCCGTCGTGCTATTAAGTCTCGAATTAAATTAGGCAAATTACACTGCGAAAGTTTCCCGCGCTGAAAGTTCGCGTTCAGCGAGCGACCGACTCTGTGATTGCGACGCCGATTTTCAGACACGACACTCTCGTTCTAGCCGGTATCCGTCACGAGGCTGCAAACAGCGCAATTCGAAAGACTAACTCGACTCGCGCGATCACATCCGACTGAAGAGAATTATTGTGTAATCTTTGCCTTCTGAAGCGGATATCGACGAGCTGTAGTCAAGCAGCGACGGCAGCGTGCTCTGTCACGTATAATGGAAAGTTCAGGTATCCCCTTGTCTGGCGATGCCTGAAGGCTACGATAATTTTACGGCTCATTTGCATAATGCCGTCGGCCAGTCACGTGAATCACTTTGATAAGCCCAATAGTAATGGTTTACGGTCTACCCGGTTCTCGTCTGGTTCGATTGTACCGGGATCTCTGCAGGGAGTTTCGATTTACTGCTCGTCCGTGCCGACCGGCTACACCGCAATTCAATTTTTCGGCGTTCGCTGCGATATAAAGTGGGACAGATAACAGGCCGATAGGCCGGGGACAGCCGTTCCCGATCTACCGCGGATCTATCTCGTGTATCCGGTAATGGAAGAAATTAAGAACGTCCTCCCCCGTCGTTATTGGGAAAACGTGACTACGATGAGCACGCTCGAACGACGCGAGACTGAGAGATTCTACCACGGAAGACGAAAGCTACCCTCGAGATATTCTCTTTCATTCCCTCAGCCAATCTTAAGTGCCTTTTGGACGCTCCTCCAACATTTTGCGTTATTCCGATGGTCACGGCAACATTGAATAAATCGATCGGCCGTAAATAATGAAACACGGCTGCTATTTCCACCCACGGAACACGATTGTCGTGAAGCGTGCGGGCGTCTCATCCGATTCGTATTTAGTTTGGCTCCCCTTCTCTCTCTTTCTTTCCCTCCCTGGGGAAGCACGGTATATTTACGGAGGCGCGCGAAAATTAAGCCGCCCTGCCTCGACTCGCGCCGAGTTTAATAACGCGCGTGCAATTAATTTTGACGCGTTACCGTATAAAAGCGATGCGTGCACGGCGTAAATTCACACGCGGGTATAACTGGGTATGTAGGTAGACACTCGATGATATATAATAACGTGAATTGCTACAACTTCAATAGAACAACCCGCGGTGTTCTTGCGGCTCCCGCGTGCGCGTCCCGCTCCTTCCCTCCGCACGACGAACCGGAGTTCGGCAAATTGGGCTCTCGACTTACAATCAACCGCATTCCGCAAACATGTTACACGTCCGCCCGATATCTATAATTCTCACGGCACAACCTCGCCAGAGATATCGGACTATCGACGAGCACGGTGTTTACATATTACGGTACAAGTGTATTTGCGAATCGTTCCGTTAAGAAATCCGAGCGACGTCGCAGAGTAGCGCTCGGTCGATGGTATTCACTCGCGAAATCTCTCTCCCTCTCTCTTTCTTTCTTTCTTTAACATTGTTTCTCTTTCGTACGTTCCATAGTCGCGGTGATTAAAGTAAATTATGAAGCCGCGAAATGAAAATAATTGTCCGAGGATTGATACAAATACCGTGATAAAATATAAAAGAGCGGTTTATCTCCACATCTCGTGTTTTTTACGATAAATTATCGCCTTTCATTTCAGCGCCCGATGAATTTTATACCTTCCTCTTTCTTTCTCTCTCTCTCTCTCTCTTTTTCTCGTCGTTTCAACAGCAGTATCTCTTTTGAATTTTAATTACATTGGTATTTTTTAAATTCCAATTTATTCCGAAACGCCATAATTTATTTTTTACGACGCTTTTAACAATGATCTCAACGGTTTCGGTTTTAACAATGGGACAATGGGTCGCGAATAAATGAAGGCGAAACTTTTCCGCGCACGGAACACGGGGTTAAATACAGAATCGCGACAGTATTTCCCGCGGATCGTTTAAACTCGTCCGTAGCAGAATATCGCAGTTGTAATTAGCCTTCGTTCAATAGCGGAACGCGAGGAGAAGTTGCGATGAAATCGGAAAATACACGGGCGAATCAACGAAGAGAGAGAGAGAGAGAGAGTCGGCCGGCTACTCGCAAATGACCTGTCGCTTAAAAATTCAATTTTCCGTGACGTTCGTAAGAAAGTTCGCTTCTCGATGGAATTTCCGGACACCCCATTCCTCGATCCCGGGAGTGGCGGGGACATGATGAAAGTCACCCGGAAGAGCGGAGCAACGCCGCTGGGAACGAGAGAAATTTGTTCAGCTAATTCGGGCGATGTTTATTCTCCCAAAGCTAACAGCCGGCAGGACGGAGAGGGACGCGAAGACGCGTTAATTACCGGGCATGTCTAATTCACTTTGTAGTTTTTCTGGGCCGAACGCAGGCGTCGCGCGCGCGCACGGTATTACATGGCACGTATGGCAAACTTTTCCACTTACATCGCGAGGGTAAGGCGTATAAAGTTATCGGCGGAAGTTTTTGCGCGAATTCTACACACGGAACTCGACGATTTGTCCCAATACTTAGTTTCATCATCAGTCCATCGATACTCGAAACATATAACGAATGTACTTAGCCGCTTGAGTAGATTTTCATAAAGATCGGAAACATGCTTCAAATTTCTGTGGTGCGTGCGTTTTCGATAGCGTAACGAATTAGTTTGCGTCGATGTAAACCGTAGCGGAGTTTTCACTGAAAACGCAATTTCGCGAAACAGTAAAACACCGGGAGCGTGGAATTTCCTTACATCGGTAGCGGGCGGTGCATGTAACATTATGGCCCCATATTATTTATCATTCTGGAACGTAGCGAGAAATTTCAGGTAATTTATACACAGCTCGCTTGCTCACTCGCTCGCGAGGCGAAGCGTGTTTATGACGAAGGAGTGAATTTCTGCTTACACGCTCGACACGTCGCCCGATCGATATCTTCTTTGAGCGATGTCCTAAATAACGGATCGTTTGATACTTGAAAATAAGAAGCTTCGTTAAACTATTCGCGAAAAAAAATACGTCGCATCGTTCAACCGCGATCCTGAAAACCGCTCGACGTAACTGGAAAAAAACATGGTTCGAAGTTGAAGAACAAGTTGAAATTGTCGAGCTTAACGGTGGAAATCGTCCGTCGCTCCCGCCGAGTTCTCTCGATTTAATGCAATTCAGAATACATATAGCGAATTATGAATAACTCGGAATGTCGATAGAGTTCGCCCTGAAATTATTGGCAGACTGCCTTACGTCGAAACGATCTCGAGCGATCTGTGGCTAAAAGCGCTTTATTCATGAATCCATTCATTGCATAGAAATCAACTCGAACGCGCGATAGTGAGCCGTGAGATATTTAAGAACACCGCCACTGGGACGGGGCTCTATCTTGTGGTAATTGTGGGCGAGTCGCATCCGAAATTCGTCTTATCTACGTGCGGAATGTTACGGCAACGTGACTTTTCCTCTACGTTTCCTCTTTACTTCCTCTCTTTCTCTCTCACTTTTGTTCCTACTTTTTCTCTCTTTTTCTCCCTCAAGAGAGATGGAGCGCGAAAATGTCCCGGATAGTTGCAATCTCGATTCCAGGGGTACAAATGTCCGGCGGGCTAATTATTTTTCTGGGTCGCGACGAGTTAATTCATCGCTGCGCGAAGTATCGTAAAAACACGAAAGCTAATTATCGGCATCCGCAAGCATTCCATAGTGAAAACTTATACTTCCCACTAATGAATAAAAAAAAGATAACGTCATCCCCTTTCCCTTTTCCTTTTTCGCTTTGGGGAATTTGCGTCAGTTCATTAATAAGTCACATTCCACAAAACCGCTTAGTTACTCGCGCCTCATTAAATCGTAATATTTCGTAAAAATATTGGGTCTCCTACGGTATTTTATTCGTGATATATATTTCGATATAATCATGCCCGCGGCTGCGTATTTGTGTGTTGTGAACCTACTATACGTCACGTCGATGTGACCCACTTTACCAACACCCTCCTTCTTTGTCCGAGTGACCGACAGAGTGTCGTTGCACCGCTTTAAGTTTATTTAAGGCCATTAGAAAATGGTAAAATAGTATATTCGATAATATAACATATGTACGCTAGGTTATCATTGAACACGTTGATTTATTTAGACGCTTTTCGACCAAATTTCTAGACCAGCGTTTCGTATATAATCAATTCTCGATATTGTTTATTGGACTAATTTAATTTATTTATTCATTTCATATAACTATTTTATCCATATATTACTATTTTGTAACTAAATTCTCGAGAGAAAATATTATCATCTGCGAAATGTATTAATCGCATAATTACGTCAATTTTAACACAATTTTTACTCAAATCATTTAATAAAATAACAACATTCTTCGTTTTTCAGCTTTCAATTGTTCCTTTTTTAACTTTTCATTAGCGTTGGAAATATCAATAGAATTTGGAAATGCAAAAGGTTTGAAAAAGTAAGAAAAACAAAGTAGCAATTGTGTGTGCAGAGGCACCAATAGAGATTTAAATTTAGATTCGAGACAATGACAAGGCTAAACAAAGAAGTGAAAAGAAGAATTGGTAGGTTCAAGATGGAACTCGCAGCTGAAAGAGCATTATCAGGGGGCACAAATTAACAATCGCGAGACTTACAGTCGACTCTAAATTTCACGATTTCGATATGCTCTCCAAAAATTATTTTTCTTTCAGAGAGAAAGTCTCCACATTCTCTTTAAAAAATATGGAGAGAAGTTTGAGATTTTCAAATCTGTCTCTTTTCCGAAATATCGCGACCATACTCTTTTTTTATGACGAAAAACTCGATCGCAAGAGAATCTATATTTTCACGAAATGAAATTTACGATCAACGATATCGCGCGTGTAACAGTCTTGTGCAACTCGATCGTCGGTGAAAATTTTCTCTCACCGGCGGAAAAAAGCTGGCGCGATAATAAACATGCAGGATTACACTCACCCGTCTGATGGGAGAGGAACGTTATCAGGGGCAGCACGGCGCGCAACCATCCTCCTCGATGATCCTTCATGCTGGTGACTCTGCGAGCGGTGTCGGGCGGTTCTGTTCTCACCCTCCCGCTGACGACGACGAAAACGATCCCGTTGCCGCACTCTCGTCGCTTTTATAGACGGTTACTCACTGCAGCATCCCGACACAGCACAACATCCGCGTACGTACACGTCACCGTCATTCTCTCGTGGCCGATCGTGAACGTCGCTCGTTCGTTCCCGCGATACATCACATCATATCAGTTTCGATAAAGTCCGTCATGCCTCGCGGTAATAATCGTCGACCCTTGGTCGTTTATTGTTTTATTGACGATTACGAAAATCAACGGCTTGGCGCACAGAGTTCACGACCGAATATCTGTTATGAGATACAATTCGACACAAACAGATGATGTATTTTCCTTCGTCGAGATTTCACTCTCTATATGTCATTTTGTTTGTGGAAAAGCCGGGAAGAGCTACGAGCTACATTACACGTGTCGCTGCTTCAATGTCGTCCCCGTCAAGGACTGTCACACTTTGACGGCCAATGATTGTTTTTACGGCGTGACTGTCCGCGCGTTGCGTGTGTTTGTATGTTTTTATCAGCGTTTCCGCTCAATAGTCTTGATAACAGTCGTTTCTGAGTTTCCTCTGTTTACGAGTTCGTATCTGTCGATGTTGCGTGACACTTCTATCGCGGAAAACCTTGATGAACCTAATTTTTACGCGCTCGTCAATACTCGGGTGTTCAAATTACGAAACGACATCACCATAGGTACATCATCGGAGTCTGCGAGAAACTCGTTTGCGAACATTCGATTCGTCACATACGAATTTATATAACGCATGAGGTTAACGATTACCGTCTGTTTGACGAAGCGGCACCGTCCTCGTTCTGATTCGCTCGGAATAGTTGAACACGAAAATAAGGTTGACTCTTTTTCCCTTCCTCCCTCTTTCTGCCTTTCTCTTTCTGGAGTACCTTCGAATGTCGGCGTGTCTCTTTCGCTCGTATATCTCTGCGATTTTAAGGACTCTCGTGCAAACGTGAAACGATTCTTCGCAGCTGCGCCGAGGCTCATATAACTTCCTCGCTCCAGTAATTAGGACTATCCTAGAAATTTACTCGCTATACGCTTCTATTCATGAGTTACGTGCCACTCTTCAAGTCCACTTAATGACTCCCCGGAGGATCCAACGGGGACTTTTCTAAACTCACGTTGAAAGTAATTAATTACTGCCGGGTATGCACGTCTTCGTACCTTAGCTACTACGTTAATTACGGTCCTCCGATTCACTTCTTAATTGCACGTACGGCATGCGTGATTTATGCGTTCCGGTGCACGTATCCTCCGGCCTTTTGTACGAGCTCTGTTTGATATCGCGTGTCAATATGGAGAGTCCCTTTTTTCGTTTCCGCGTTGAGCGAGCTCTGAATCGTGATGAGACGACGTTTCCGAACCGCGTTAAACTACTCGATTTCGACGCACGACAAATATTTGCCGGATCCGAAATCGACACTATTTCAATCGGTGGCAATGTCGCCGTGGAAAATCGAAACTGCCGAGAAATACGTAGTAAGAAGTATTCCACACTTTCTCGCGCACTCGTCCAGCACGCACGATCACTTATCGCGGATGGTACACGCACCTGTTAACCTCCTGCTCCTCCTCCACCTCGGCCGCTGCTAGTTCTTCGGCCGTGGTGCTTAACCACTCCGGGTCAATTTCATGAAGTCGACACACACACCACGATGTCCGCGTCGTAACTCACGCGAGGCTCTCCGACAACTCTCCCTCTCTTTCTCTTTTAGCTCCGAGGGTGATCCAGCAGTTCGTTTCACACTCCGAGATACTAACCCTCCCGATAGCGGAATTGCATTATTTATCAGACACACGGTGTGCTCTACGACGAGTTTTACGATCCGGCATTATCGATTGTCCCGAAACGACTGGTTGCCTGAGGTACGCCGCTTTAATTCACCGGGAAACACATCGCTTACGGAACCTCGGCGTCGCGACAACCAGCTTCTCAAATATCCGCGCGACACAGAATAAATCTGTCCTCAGCAGCGGGCGAGTCTTTGATCATTCGGAATTAAGGGCGAACTAGCTGTTTTCTTTTCCACGATTTTCCTTTTCTTCCTCCTCCTCCGTCGATCCGCTATCATGTAGGATCGTGATGCCCCGACACCTGCGCGGATTTGTGAGCAGCGCGCGTGATTGGAGTATAGCTTTCTCTCTCTTCCTCTTCCGCGCGTGCCGCGCGAAACTGATTCTTGTGCGCGAAATTCAGTTCCCCTTCGAGGTGCGCCGATGATTCGATCGATCTTGGTTCAGGAGACGAGAGTGTACTCGGCTTTTAAGCGGCAGTCTAATCCAGGCTCAAGGAGCCTCCGTCTTCGGCTGGCGACGTGTCATCGCGTACCCCCCTTTCGTTGGCCGCGCTCCATTAATTCCAAGTGGTGATGTACATTAATCGCCAGTTAATCCTGGATCTTCGATTTCACTGAGTTTCTTTGTTCGCCGCCCACGTCCCGTTGTGCAACATTATCGTTCTCGGAAATAGGCAGCTTCTGAGACGGCGTGGCTTCCTGCAACACATGAAAGAAGTCGCGCGTGTTAAAGCCTCAATCGATATGATTCAACGTTGAATAGTTGGCTATATAGAGTCAGTCATTCTATTTCTCAATATCAATATAATCCGTGAAATTCCATCCTGTCTCTCTTCCTCTTTAATTAGAACAGAGAATTAAAAGCGCGCGCAGAAAAATTTTAATCGAGGAACGATTCGACGATGACACGAGAGGCCGCAACGCGAAAATCGTCACAGTCGCGAAGACGGATTTATGGATCGATGCAAATCCAAATAACCGACGAAAGTCCAGTGCCTGTAGGACACATAAACGAATCTCGACAGTTAGAATGTGGGTACAAATCCCAAGGTAGTTAAGGCGTCTTAAGCATCTTGTATGTATTCGTCCAATTCTGCACGAACGAGATGTAATTGGGTCTACCACCCCCGTTCGCCCGACCGCCCGCGCCACCCGTCTCTCTCGCAAGCTCGAAGTTCGTAGCGGGGGAGAGATATACCATCGTCGTCTACCAGGTGCACTCTCAAGTTCCCCGGATTAAAGTGCCGGAGCGAGTGCCGCAGAGTCACTCGTATAACTCGGTAGTTTAAGATTGACCGCGGAGTGACTCGATTACGACATGCCTCGGGGCTTCGAAATTCGGTGGATTTTAGGATTTACTGCGCCTCGCACCGCACCGGCAATCAGTCGCACCCCCTCCCACCTGAGCTTTTTTCCGTCCCACGGATAAGTGGGGCAGTTGGGTTAAAATCTGACCGAGAGAGAAAGAGGGAATCTTTTATATCCTCTGACCTTCCTTTCGGAATTTTCGAGTTTTCAAAATGCACACCTCATAAGTGTGCATTTTAAAAACGACGACGCGCGTCTCGTGAGAAGACTGGAAACGCGAATTTGGACAAAATGCAAATACGAGCCGCTATAATAACGCTATATAACGCCGTTAATATTCTCCGCGGAAGAAGAGGCTTACGGTAATTACCGGCCGGTTTGTTGATGTTGGCTTGGGAACACGGGATGTATTTCCACGTGTATATATTTCATAGGAAATCGAGGAAGTAGGAGAGCGCAATACACGCGGACACGCGTGTGGATGTATAGCGCTGTGGGATGTCGCCGGATATACGTATATCCAATTTCTAGACGACACGGCTTAATAACCAAGGAACTTCCTACATATGCGTGTTAATTAAAGTACACACGCGTTTCCCGAATTTCCCCAACTTTAACTACTTCTACGTTGACCGAAAGTTTAAATAGCTCGGCTGCACATTCGGCTGGTGTACGGGACCGAAGGTATAGAAAGCGTACTAAACTAACGGTGAAAGGCATGACCGTTTGCATTAGACTTGCATTACCTAACGCAAACACTCGCGTTACGCTTCCGAATGTATCTGCGCAAACGCGTTAATTAACGCTTCATCTGTCGATCCGTCGTATCGTGTGAATTTCGGAAACAAGCGAACAATAGCTCTCACTCTCGCTCTCTCCTGCCCCTCCGCCCTATCTCGCCCTCTCTTTCTCGACAGATTTGATTATTAATTAACTAATTCAAAGTATTATTTATCGAGATAATGGATTATCGTAGCTGTACGAGGCTCGATATATTCATCCGTTACAGAAGACTGATCAAGAGAGATAGAGAGGAGAGGGAGGGAGAATACGACGAATTGACGAACGATGTTTCGACGTTAAAGACGTTAAAGGGGAAAAGAAAAAGCCAACTTCTCCAGCGCAGCACGGGAATTTCTGTCGAACTCAAGAGATGAAGCAATATAACGTTTCGTACGGGGCGACCTAACCGGAAGCGAGAGGTAGTTCGATTACCCGGGGATTGGTCTTTCATCGTCGCTCTAATTCGACGGTTACGTGGCAGCTTCCTGGCTTCCCGGCCGTTAAGATACACGCGACTTCGCGACTGACGCTTGCTCGAAGGAGCGTATATGCCGGATGAAATGTGTCCAATCTCGGATTGAGCAGCACTCAGCCAGGTCGTTGTCGCCAAGCGCGAGGTCGGTTACGAACAAGTAGTTGCGTAATCCGTCACGAGGAATTGAAACAAAGATTAGGGATATTAATTGAGCGACGGTACAAAGGGAATAAAACGAGAATCGAGCTTTGTATCACCGTCTATATAATTCACGGATTTTACAAACTTAAAAAATCACGGATTTTACAAACGGTAAACTTGCTTTTCAAATCGGATATCCTTTCTATTTTGAAGCCTGCTCGACAAGGTACTTATGAAAAAGAAAGCAAAGAAAAAGGGAGAAAGAGAGAGAAATAGAAGAAAGAGAGGGAAACAGACAGAGTTTATGGAGTCTTGAGTCAAGGTCCACTCGACATGCAGAAATGAGTGACGAGTACGCGCACGCGTGTGTGTGAAAGAGAGAGAAAGAAAGAAAGAGAGAGAGAGGTTGGTCGAATAATTGGTAATACTTGCTCAGGCAACAATAAGTACATCTTGTCCATTTTCATAAACTTGATTGCAAATGTGATAACCAACGGACATCTCTCGTTTGCAAGACGCGAGAGAAAGAATCCCCAACGATACAAATTTTTTTCTTCCGCGAATATATTTCATCACTCTTGTATTTGCAGCGGAACTTTCACTTTGTTATCATACTCGGTCACGACATAAAAGAATCATAAATAATTTAGCTGCCCTGCGAGTCTCACGGCCGGTCGTCATGAATATTTAACGACCGTCGCGGGCGCGTCGCGCGATGCGATTAAACGCGAAATCTTTTTTCATTCGTCGCGCCCCCGTGCTATTGCACTCCGCGTTGGTTGACCCCCTTTTTATCCGCAACGCCCGCAATTGCCAGAAATTGGAGGCAGCCCAAACGCCCCGCCGGATGATAAGTGTACCGACTCCATTCTCACCTTCTCGCATTTCGCGAAAGTACATTTGGCTCGTTCGGCACAGCCATCGCGTGAATTAATAAGCCCGCTTGCACCGCCGCGCTTCCCCGGGGCTCGTAGTTAAACGAAGAAAGCGGTTCCCGCGTCTGCAATATTAACGCAACATCGAGATTTGGCGGAACACTAGTAGGCCGTGTGGATAAACTCCTCAGTCGTTATGAAATCAGCTTGAGGGTGAGATACGCGGTAGCGTTGCACGCGAACCGCCCCACGTTCTAACACTTCGCGAATTATGTCTGCGAGCTTGCATGTAATCGGCGAATGAAACAATTCGCTTTGCGCCGCGTAATCATAAAGTTCGTAACTACCTTTTCGCACGGTCAACGGAAACTAATCGTCCGTGCGGTTGCCAAAAACCGAGCCACTATCGTTAACGCGACCAACTCAAAGGGAATTTCATATGTGTCTAGGGCGAATCCGTCACGCCCCGCTATCTCCTCGTCACTATCACATTTTTCCGATCCTTTGAACGAAACGGTGTTTTATTTTTGACATTCTCTGACGCTGCTCCAGTTTTTACGAATAATGCAAGAAAGGGGAAGGGGTTTACGTTAAATTATTTAATCCTATAGCCAACTTAATTATAACCACATTTATCACCTCAAAAATATAATCAAACGAAAAGATAAATCTTTTATGATCGAGGAATAATTTATATATATATATATATATATTAAATACTTGTGACGTTTGCATAATTGAGTTATAAAATTTAAAAAAACCGTCCTTCCATTAGTTTTATATAGATATATAAAAATATTTATATATATATGGGAAGAAAAAAGATACGAGTCTAATGAAATTATTACTAGAACATTCACTTTTGTACTGTAATTACCGGACGATAACGTGGCACGGAATAGTGGCTTTCCGACAGGGAGTTGTAACAACGGAGCAATGAAATAACAGCGCGGATTCTCGTTAGTTGCGAACGCAGCTGCGCTAGCAGGTGCCCGGTGACGAGGTGCAACCCTTTGGTACAACGTGAAAACCGCGACACGTCCTTAATTACTCGGCGCTTGCGTGACGTTTTCCTCACCCTCCTCGGAACTCGTAAAATCGTCACTGGAAAAAGCTGATCAACGGAGCGAGATGGACGACGAGTGAAATCACGGAAATCCGGAGCGCGAAGTTCGGACGTTACACAAACCGTCGATCCACCACGTGGATCTCCTTGTCGTCGTTATCGATCATCGGTTCGGCACAGTGCGATCCTCCGTGTTATCCGGTCAACGGATTTTCTAATTAAAGACGGCCATGCTTCCACTAACGAACTTACGCTGTTATTGTAACTGGGATTCTATCGTCGTGTGCGACGCGAATCGGGTTTAGCGTCGCCCCGCGATATATAGGGTGTTATCACTGCGTGGCGGCTTGTCCGCGACTGAGAGAGCTTTCGGACCAACCCCGTCCGAGTTTCCCGGGTCGGCCGCGGTAGCGCTGTGTAGCCGAATCCACCCCCGTTCTCTCTTAACCAACCCTCCGTCCTCCCCTTCTCTCGCTCTCATCCCCCGTCGTCTCTTTCTCTTTCTCGCACCCCCCAACTCCCTGTTCCCCTTGCCCTCACCCCGGGGCCCCGTCAGCTTCCGTTGCCCCACGACAAAAACAATTCCCTCTCTGTCTGTCCTTCGCGTTGCCTCGTCGCACTGTCCGATACGTATCTGCATTCTCTATGTATTAGGTAGTAAAGTGGCTCCACTCACCCTCCGCCGAGGAAATCTGGAATTCTTGTCGTATTTAAATTAGCGTCTACGGCGACAGTGCTTAATGCCGGGTAGGGGGAGTGGTGCCTCTTTCGCGTACGACATCCCGAAGCACTTTTTCAGAGTGAGCAAGCAAGTGAGCGAGAGCGTGAGGTCTCGGCGAGACCTCGACGATAAAAGCGGAGAAGTCGTGAGGTAAATTGTAATTAAAAGTAAATATCACGAGGTCTGAGAGGTGCAGTTTTATTGGCCACTTAAGAGATGTGTTTGATTCTCGTCGCAGAACGATTATCGTGCGGTATCTTCAGCTCGTTTAATTATAAAAGTAATACGCGCGCGTTAATATCGTCCATCGAGAGGATGCGAGCGATATGAGTGCGTTATTAAAATTGAACTTTCGATTAAAACACCAGATAATGCATGGTTATTGGTGATTTATTTTTTCCTTCCAAAAATTACGCCAGCGAATCTCCGCGAGTCCCGAGTAAATGTTTGAAAATACGTCGTTACTTGGCAACAGGGAAACGGCATAAACCCGATAATTACTCTAATTGAAACTTCATAAAATCGAATGGCCGATAACTATGTGGTTTATCCTAGCGCGATGTAATCACGCAACGCTGCGGATAAATGAGTAATGGATGTATTTACGTCGTAAAACACGGTTGTTCTCGGCGATGATATTCGAAAATTTAAACAGCAAATCTCTCTCTCTCTCTCTCTCTCTTTCTCTCTCTCTCTCTCTTTCAATGGCAAATTCAGAATAGGTGATATTACCACGGCGAAAACGGCGGAGGAGGAGAAAGTCCGGACGCGCGAGACACGGACAATCCCTCTTAGAGCGGCTCTCCGGCGGAATATTTTTTTCGAAATTGAATCGGCAACGGAAAATACATAATGCATCAGCGACGAATATCTCGTGGCTGACAGTTGTGATTTATTCGCTTGATTCCATGGGGATGGTAACCGATATAAACTGTCGTATACAGACCGTCGATGACGAAATCGCTCGCGGTGTTGCGTAACCGCTTTAATTTAAGCATCGTTCTCTTTATACAAATTATCACGATAAAAAGCGCGATGCGACCGTTCGCGACCAGAGATCGACCGAACGCGCGCCAACTTTTACGATCGTTTCTCGTCGACCGGTCGTCTTAGACGACGCGGGACGCTCGCGCGATTTTCCCCGAAGAGAGCATTTCCGCCAGAAAAATCACACGGGCTTTATGCGTGCTCTAAAGTGTACTCTTTAACGCGAGCGTATCAGGAAGTGAGCGCCCAGGTCTCTTCACAGGTATTGACTTTCTAACAAAAGCGCTCTTCCGATAAAGCGTCAACTACACGCCACCCCCAGACAACTCACCCTGCCTGCCTGCCTGCTTGCCTGCCTGCCCGCCTTGCCGCCTCTCGCCCTTCCTTCCGCCTGCTAAGCCTGCCGTCCTGCAGGTATTTCGATACATTCAACGACCAGCCTCGACTAGCTCCCCCTGGCGCGAAATAATTAATTTTCAACGGACAACAAACCGTTAAGGTGGTGCTCGGACTCACGTGCGCGTGTAATTAACAGCATGCGTTGGAAACACGATATTCTTTTGACGGTGAATACGCCCTTTGTGCGCTTCGTTCGAAAAACGAAGATCGCGCGCTAATTGAGATCGAGAGTCGTCGACTCGACGAGGTAGCCTCGATTTATCGCTGCCGACCGGAGATCAGTTGATCTGGATATTAACGTTTTTATCCCTTTCATAATTGTACTCGAGGTTGGCGGACGATTCCGTCTCTTGTGCGTCGCGCCATGAACGCTAATGGGAGAATTATTCGTTTACCAGATATCGTTTCGAGAAATAATTTTATAAAAGTGGAGATAAAAATGTCTGTAACCTCGCAAGTGGAAATGAAATCATAAATCGGATGTCCGAATATAAACGGATTAAACGCGTCAGGCGGCTTTTAAAATTTACTCTAAAATCGCATCGGAGTCGCGTTATGATTTCATTTTGATCGACGCTCCCCATTGTTAACGCTTCGCGTAGATATTCGATACTTGGCGCAGAATAAACGTTTAGCAATCAGCAGGTTAGCTGCCGATACGGAATCTACGCCCGTAATTATTGACCCGTTTATTAATCTGTCCTTTGTGCTGATAATTCGATGCGCGTTTCCGATCGAGAGCAATTTACTCCGAAGTATTAACACGTTTTACTTAAGCGTCTGTATGTAACATCGCGCGAGTATGGCACTCTTGCTCGCTCTAGCCTCTCTTTCGGTCTCTTTCTCGCCCTATGTACGGCGTTTTATACGTAAGAATAATTTATGCGATGCATACACCATCGCTCGGAGCACATGTCCTATATGCGATAAATGAGCTTATTACATTTTACTGCCACACTGTAAGTACACAATTGTGGCGCACGATATTTCCATATTATACCGAACAATGCATCGCGCCGATATAACATACGTATATAACATTACCGCTTTTGACGAAAGTAGTAACGATTTTAACAGAGTACTTCACAAACAAGCGTACAAACGTACAAAACAATAATGCGTTTGCATGTTAAAATGCTCGTCTGATTTCGGATTATATTCTGACCGCTGTTTTAAATATCTAATTAACTATCTCGACTTTGCCGAGGCGTTATTACGCACCAGTTTGGACATATGAAACGCTTCACAAAATCAGAAACTTTTCGCGAATTTAATTAATCCCCGACACGGAATAGATAGTTAATGGCAGTGCCAGTTTGTAATATCGACGCCTGCAGTTTTCACAGCCGCAGTTTGTACACGATGTACCGATATAATCTCAGCTCACCAAAGCTCACGCTTCCAGTGATTTTTCGAAACATGGAAAAAGGATTGCACTTGGCGTCCCCTTTTTATTTAGCCACACGATAATCTTGTTGAAAAGAAATTTTACTTGGTTGGTGGTCATTAATAACTCCCGAATAGACCGTCTTTTCGTTTGACTGTAAATTACTTCTGGCCACTTCTCAACTAGTGTCGTCGCGTAATATACACGGGCGCCTCGCGCGTGCTCTTGGCGCAAGAGACGCTATCATGTCTCTTAATATACATATATATGCTGGACTTGAACTCTCTCGTGAAACCGCCCCTAATTTCTTTCTAACAGACGCGATAACCGGAAAACGCCATTTAAGTGTTAATTGCATCGATTTCGCACGCGGATTATTCGATTCGCGTATCCTCTCTCATTATCTTCAAGCCCCGCGCCGTATAATTCATTCTGCGGCGGACAGTTTCCGATATGAGATTTTCTCGGCTTGATAAAGCAACGATATCGCGCTCGTGTTTTCTATAGCAACAGATTAAATCTACGGCGAGAGTAAAGATTTCTCTTAACTCCAATTACAACTTCGGATCACGCCGCCGGCGTTTGTTTTTAGAACTCTAATACATCGTGCGATACTTTTGAACGACTAATTTTATATCAATCCATCACCGCACCGGAGAAACTCGGCTTCTTTCCTTCGGCTCATGAAATTTTTGCGGGAATACGCTGTTTGAAAATTACGTAAGCGACGCAGGTCGCTTAGCGCGAACCTGGAAGTATGTAAAGGGCTGTACTGCAAAGGATATAATTTAATCTTCGATTTTCCTCGACCTACATCACTTCTCACGCAAGCCATTCAATTATCCTCCTTTCCTTTCTCCGTTTGTTTCGCAGCCGTCTTACTACAAATTGAGGCATCGGACGGATAAGTTAATTCTTTTATTTGCCAGTTAAGGTGCTTCTTACCGACTAACAATAGAGAATGCTCGTTAACTCGACCTATCAACACGCGATATTACCGTGGAAAATCAACGTGGACAATGATATCGCGAGATACACGATCGTGGTCAACTACGCAAATGGTGGAATTTCTGATTTAAATTAGAACCGCATCCGAGTTGAAAGCTCGGATCGTGTACAACTGGACCGCGTATCCTGTCGATTCGCTCTGTTTTCAAGATAATAAAAGAAGATCGATATAATCCTTAAAGGAACATCTTCCTCTTACCATTAATGCCCAATACTCGGTACCCATCCGCTTTTATCACCGTGGTAACGGCAGATACTACATCAAATCAAGCGGATACGGCGCGGTACAAGCTTCAAGATTAAGCCCGAAGAAACTCCGCTCCCTCCCTTCTTTTTTTTTATACTTTAACTTCCAATTACGTTCTACGCGCAAGCCTCTCGAGTCGGTCGCTTCGCAATCGGACTCTCTTCGCCGTTATCCTTTCTCGCTTCTTCTCATTATATTCTCCCCCTTCCTCCCACTTCGCCCTTGCGTCCCCGCGGCCCTTGTCGTTCTGCTTCTGCGGCACCGCATAATACCACCGCGAGAGATTATCTTAATGGCGTCACAACTTTCCTCGAGCATCATGTTATCGGGCCTTTAATACAACGTTAAGTACCGCACTTCTCGCAGGATCGTCGGGGTGCTAAGGACGAGTCGCAAAAAAAGTCCGCCATCGCTGACGAGGAACCTACCTACGCTAAGACGATTTCGCTCGCTATCGCCTCGGCGCTATATCCGGATACGCCGTTTTGTAATCTCGCAGTAGTCGCATCATCACCCGGGAGATTCATTTTCTCCTGTGTGATCGAACGTTCAGTCGCTTCGTCGCGTCGCATTGCTTTCGCGTTGAAAGTCCGGTAGTTTACGCGCACGAAAATATCTGCGGCTATAACATCGCGTTTGCATGCATTTTCGAATATGTCGCGTTATAAAGTCGCGATATAACTCTGTTATTACGATGAGGTGAATATACAATAGAGTAGCAGAGTCTATTTAATATGTAATACGATAAACAGATATGACATGATCAGCACGTCGTGAGCAGAATCTGTTTTGATTAACGATAAAATATAGAACTGAATTATTCAGTGCCATTTATTAGCGAATGAAAATTAAGAACTTTATCGCGTTTCATAAATCTGGCATACGAATTGAAATATTCTATTTCAACTTTATCGAGTCTACATATCGGCAAATTCCGATATCCGAAGGTATAAAATTTATTAGTTGGAGAAGTAGATGCTCAGAATTAGAATCGACCGGAAGCTTAAGCTAGGACGAAAATAACTTCTATGAGAATAGAGACTATGAGCCCACACGAGTCTGCCTGATGAAGTTGGATATAGTGAATCAGGCAAAAAGCCCACTTCGATTTTCAATAAACGACGTCGCATACAGGTAATATGGGCAACAATGTTGAAAATGTTTTACTGTCGGAACATTGGCAAAGAATCATACGGCGACGAGAGCAATTATTCGGTTGACGAATAATTTGTTTCCACCGAACGCGGTAAAAAAAAGTTTGACCGAACAATCGAGTCGAACTTTTTGACTGACCCGATTTTACTTTCAATGCTTCAGGACGTCGCGTCGCATTGAGTCCGATAATCCGACGTCAGCCGATACTTCTATATTCCGCAAAACCGTGTACCGTCACTTGCGAAGATCGCTCGGTAGATTGCGCGTCGTAAAGGGGAGGAGGTCAGTCGCGACTTAACGACGCTCAACTCTCTTCGTTGCACCCTACGTACGATGCATTTATTAACGGCCGCGTGCCAGCAGGCGTGGTGTCATGCACACGGAGTTACGTGCCGGTTGTTATTTTCCCGCGAAGCGGCGCGATAGGCGGCACACACGGAATCACCGTGGCTGGACGATAATAAGGCGTGTCGTGACTGGAAAGTTGTAAACAGCGCTCGCGGCGTACGATAGCAGCGACGAGATCCCGGAGACACTCGTCGAGCGACGATTCTCGCAAGACAGCCCCGTTAATTCGCGCCTCAATCCGTGCGAATAAGAGACGTATCGAGCGAACGCGCCGGGACGGGAAACCGTCCATCGGATAAGGATCTACGCGGGGGATGAAGCGTGGTTGATCGTGTGCGCGTTCTCCCGCGATTCCGGACATCCTGAGAAATATCTCCGCGTGCGGTGATCGCACGGATAAACGACGCTCCCATGTTCGCGACGTCGAATGAGAGAATCGCGTAATCCGCGGTTATCGTCATCGAGTGCCGCGATGTACGGCTGAGGTCACCCGTTCGGAGATTTTCTCCGTTTTTTGCCGAGTTTTTCGTGTCACGCGATAATCTAATTACCGTTGACCGGCTTTCTCGAGACTCCACGTGAGAGAGCGTTACATCGGCTTTCGCGATTCGTCTGTAACGTGAGCGGTTTGCCACTTGCCCTCCTCCTCTTCCTCCCGCTCTTGTCCTCGTCTACGTCGTCGTTGTCGCGTTGAAAGGTCGCTTTACTCGCGTCTACACCGTTGGTTCTCCCTCACCACCTTCGCACCCCGCGGAACTACAGCTTTAAATCATAACTACGTACCGTCGCTTAGAGTGGCGCAAGAAATGAAGACAAATGCTCGGTGGTGTTATGAAGGGGAAACGCGATAGCCGCGAGAGCATGAAGATTCGTTGCGTGCGCGCTCCTTGACGCTCTTCAGGCGTGGTAGAATCGCGCGGGACGAAAGAAACGAAAGCGAACTTTCAGAAAGTACGACGATCTCCCTCCCTCCCTCCTTCCTCCTATCTGTCTCCCTACCATCCTCCTCAGTTCCCGGTTGTTGATGAAAATTTGAACGATTCAGCTCGGTCGCTCGTTTCACGTCACCGTTTCTCCGTATCACCTTCATCCTTCTCCGGGGAATTCTCCCGAAAGCTCTCGGAACGCTGTCCGGAAGTTTGGTCGTTTCCAATGAACATCGGTCGGTCGATTAATTTTAAAACGCGAGCGGCGGAGCCGTCGTTCCGTTTGCAGGCGCGTCGCAACATCGTCGTTAACTTTCGAGACCCCGACCCGGGCGACGTTATTATTACCGAATTAAACCCTAACGTGGGAGCGGCGGGACTGCCGCCGACGTACGAAGTTTAATCGTCGATTACCTCCTGCCCGCCGTGAACTCCGTAACCCGTGAACCTCAAGTACCGGCGTGTTACGCGACCGTGAAGTTTCGTTTCGCACGGCGATCAATTTTGTAGGCCATCTATCTTTTTCCGCCGCGAACGGAAAATATAACGTGCAACTTACGCATGCTGCTCAAAAATGATTTCATACTGTGCATGCCGGGGAATTAATTAATCAAGGTAGTGTGAACATCGCAAAATGGATTTCTGTTTAATTATGATTTGGAAAAAAAAAAAGAAACGTAGCTAAGTTTTAAAAATTCGAACAAACGATAAAGTTTATCAGTATTCTGATGGCATAAATAAAGCTTCTAATAAAGAATGATTTCCTGTTCGTTAAGAAGAACCGTTTTAAAACAATCTGCATATTTGTGGAAAGTAAAGTTAACAAACATTCATAATAAGTCACTTAACTTTTAGAAGCAAAAGCTAATATGTTTCGTCGCTTTTTGAACTATTAATGAGCTGTTTATTCAGTTAATCGTGACTCGATTGGAAAAATCATTTACAGCGCGAGAAATAGAAAATCATGATTGTGTTGCGCCGATAAGTCGATGAAGTCAAATGCCACTAGACGGCCCATTATCGGAGCGAGAGATTCTCGACACAGATAATAGATAAGCTACATCGAGAGCGCTTCAGCATGAAATTCAACGTGAAATACACGGCGGAGACGGAAAATTCTACCATTTGCATGTGGGGACGCACGAAAGGGGGAGAACAATGGTGCCGCGTGAGTAATGTTTCAATTTTTTCCCCTAGGATCCTTTATGTACACGACCACGAATATATACGCCGGATCCGGGAATACAAAGGTCGCCGTATATATCCGAAGACAGTACGGTACAGGCTCGATCCTCTCGATTATTCGCTAAGTAAATTTATTAATGGCGAAGAGCGCGCTTGCTCGACGTTGTTTCTCGGCGGAGAGGAAGAATTATTTTTCCGTACGCGACACAGATACGTCGAGTTACCGCAGGTGCGATAAAGTTGTTGCAATCGCGAGCGCACGGCGTAGAAAGAGTTGGCGCGAGAAGTTATTCTCCTGACGATATCTTATTTACCCGAAAGAAAGAGAAACGAAGCGCTATTTAGACTTTCCATTCGTTCTCCCCACCTTATAAATAATTTAACCGGCGTAAAATATAAATATTCATAGTTAGCCGCTTGCACGTATATCGGTTCCGCGGCGCATGAAGTTCTTTCCAATGAAGAAATAATTTTCAGAAAATATGGCACTTACACAGCCCTTTTTATGTCGGCTCTTTTCGATTATAGTAATTTTCACACGCGCGATACGGCGAAGTTCCACGAGTGCGTGATTACGTTCGCGCGGTTGCCACGAGGGGATTTGATCGACACTTCTTGTTTCGGCGCGATCGTTAAAACGTAAACGCGAACGTAAGCGCGCAGCGCCGTGCACGCGACGCATAAATTGCGATTCGAAATCGCGTTTATCGGATTATCGAGCGTAATGTAATACGTTAGCTTGTTCTAGATGGATGCTGCTTTATGAGTCATCCCCAATAAACGCTAATGGAAGTTAGTTGAGGTATGGTTCATACCTTTTAGAAATGAAAGGATTATTATTCGCCTTGGGATGATATTATTTCTATTCAAAGCTGTATCTTTACTAAATTTAACATGATTCGATTTTAACATCTCTGGAGGCGATTCTATTGTACAGAGCGAATTAACGTAAATTGCTCGCGTACGAATGACGAGTATCGCGGTGTGCATCGAGTCTTCCGCGGAATTACGGACTTAACGTTCTATTTCCTCATTAGCACGCCGTACTATAATCCCTTGAGCCGTAGCACGCTTGCGATAATGGCAATCAGACGTGTTGTTTAATCTTCAGACGCCCAAAGAATGAGATATTCCAAGCAAATGAGGGAATCGCGATTTTCTCGTCCGCGAGTTCGTATCGAGGTAGGTTTTGATGTTGCCTGATTGTAACAAAGAGAAAAATCACTACGATAAGTGACTCGTCGACTAGTATTATTATCCTCTCTTTAATCTCGCTCTTTCATATTGTCTCATATTTTCATTCAACTTTGGATTCTTTCACAAACTACGACGAGAACACTGCAATCTTTCTATTCTGAGCTTCGAAGTGGGCAGAGACTCGGCGGCGGAAAAATTCATTCATTGAGATCAAACGAAGCCCGCGCATACTCTGAAGGTTAATTGAGGATGCGTCTGGGCCGCGTGTACACGTTCCAGGATTAATTCGCTCCGGGATTTAAAAGAGGCGCGAGACAGTTTAGACTCTGTGAAAGGGCGCCCGGTAATCTCGGGCGTTAACGACGGCGAGAAAGTAGTCGCGCCCTGCGATTTAGTGAACGCGGCGCGCTTGTGCGGTAGCGAGATACGCGAAATCGACAAGCGCGCTCTCTCGGACTACGAGGAGGAGAGGGGAAATCGTTTCATTATTCAACGGGCCCGCATGCAGTAACACGCGTCCTTCCCGGAACTTACGTGCGAGCGAAGCGGGCGATTCGCTCTGTATGTACATGGGTGCTCGCTTCTTTTTTCCCTCCTTGTAGCTTCATTATGTATAGCGCGCCGGGCAAGCTGCTCTTTCGCGAGTAGTTACGTTCCGGCTCGGATTGCTTCTCGATTACGATTCGAGAGAGAATTACCGACCCAATCTTATCTCGCGAATTTTTTGGAGAGAACATTCCTTTGCGCGGATCACGCACGGATAACTCCAATCGTTCGTAATATCAAATATTTTCCCTGATCGACGTAAAGGTCAAAACGCGTCGAAATAGCTCCGCATTCTTCCGTGAAAAAAAGTATTGGTAATCTGGAAAATTTTGAACGCAGTGATATCCGCTGGAAAAATTCCGAGTACGCGTGTACATCCGACATCATCAATGGAACGTCATTTTCCATTACGACGCCGAATTGAATGCGGCAATTTTCAAACGGCGAGCCTGGCGAAATTTCCTCCAACGCGTGACGTTCTACGACGCGAAAAACTGTGTTGTACGAATTTCCGGATTTTCGGGCCGTTTCTCAAAGAAATATTCACAGTTTATCGTAACAAGATATACATATTATTACGACTGCACAACGAAATCTATATATTAGGCACCGGTGTAAGCGCACAAAATAAATAATAAGGAACGAAGCCCACAGATCGTCACAGGAACCTACATTGTCTTACAGATCGCGTCGTCCCGCGGCCCAGCAGCGACTGTGAATAGCTGGAGGGACGAGGTATACTTTTCACCGTCCTCGTGTTTCCGCGACATCGGCGGTTACTTTGCATACTTTTTCTTCGTCGGTGGTTCTCGTTTGACACTACCGGTCCCCACAGCGACGGTAACCTCATTACGCAAGCGAGAAGCCGGGTTATATCGTCCGAGCCGATGCAACAAGCTAACTTCAAAGGATGCGACGGAGCGACCCGCGGTTAAGGAGCTAACGTCGTTGTAGCAAGGAAATTAATACCGTACCCATTCGGTCGCGCGATCACATCTCCTCGCGAGCAAACAGACAGACGTCTCATCGCGATAATGAGTTTATCATAAGAGCTTCCGCTCAAGCTGCGCACGTACCACTACATAAAACTATATTCCGAAGAATTAGATAATAACAGCGCAAAAAAGTAGAATACTCGAAAATGAGGAGGAAAGATAAACAGAAACGAGAGAATAAGCGTTTCCTAATCGACCATTAAGATCTCTAAAACTCTCGCGGTTCCCTCCCGATTATTTTCATTTTTCCCGCATTATATCACGGTGTTCGTCACGTCGCGTTAGCCGGGATATTTCGAAAAGTTTCCTAACCGCGTAAACGAGAGGGAAGTTATTAATCTCCAGGGCAGGGAGGCGCGGAAGTAATGTCTCTTAGTTTGTGCCGCATTAATGTGCCCGCCCGGAAAAAGAGAGATTAGCGAGAGATGAAACTCGCATGGAAAATTCATACATTTCGTGCTCTTGTATCCGACCACCCTTCCGCTGTTCTCCTTTCGTTCCCTTTTCCCGCCCTTGTCTCTGCCTTCTTCTGTCGTCCCTGTCGATTTTTCTCACTTCCTTTCTGTCATCGTTTTCTCTCGCCTCGCCCTATTCTTTTCACCGGATCGATAAAAGCTTCAGAGTTTACAGAAATACTTTTACCTCACAATTGTGTATTGCGCGGCGCAATATCGCAAATAACAGTCCCCTTGAAAAAGAGACTGCGCGTTTCATTCGAAACTGATAGTTAAAGACGATGTAATATAAGCTCAAGCGGGAAAACGATCGTCGAAACGTTCACGTTCTTTCTAGAGCGCTGTAAATTTCAATGTAATTTTTTATGACCACGCGAGTAATTGATCTCTCGTAATTAGATGAAACTACCATTTGCGTTCCTAGCGTTAGTCTGTTGTCGGCTATTACGTCGGATCGCGTATCAGTGAGACCACTTTGACCATTATCGTCATACGAGTGGCATTGATTTTATAATTAATTAGCCAGCATGTCCTGTGAACGCATGTGATCGGGGTAAGGTTTGACTAATCGCCCAATCAATTAATATAATGACGGCAGTCGATATAAAGTCCCGATGGGATATTTGTCGCGTGTACATTAGCGATTTACGTTTAACTAGTTTAACTAGTTTCGAAGTACATGTGAGACGGTGTACGTGTCTACGATTAGGCGCTATGCAAAGGGCCATCTTGCATGTCTGATAAAGATACTAACGTAGTCACGAAATGCACGGTAACAAAATTTCCAACGTCTTTTCGATGACCATTATATCAAAAGACTTCGGTTTATGCAGTAAACTCACTCACAGCAAATCACGCAAGGTACAAAAATCCGTGTATTTTTTCACATGAGGCGAATTTTCTCTCGACTCAGTTAATTTTTTCCTGAAAGAAGGCGCTGTCTCAGACTAAGAATGAATTGGATTTTACTGGATTATAATGCGTTTGATTTTATTATTCGTACATGTCGCCGTCCACAGCGAGTCGTAGCATTGTGAAACTTTTTAAATGTGAATTAACAGTCTGCTAGCAGTCTACAACGTGTCGCGGATAATAAGAATAACAAATATCTAAATTCTTGCCGACTCCCCCCCCCTCCCCCCTCTTTATGCGACGGGCAAGCAAGCAGGATGAAAAACTTGGCTCCGACTTTGACCATTAAGTCCTTCGCAGTACTGTGGAAGAATACTTTGGTATACCTGTGACCCACTCCGGCAAGTCGTTGGAAAGTTTTTGAGCGAACGGAACTCTTTATAATTCACTGATTCTGCTCGTTCGAAAGTGTTTTCGGGGCGCGATCATTATCACGTAATCAAAGAACTCGTCCCACTCTATCCCCCTGGCCACCCGCTTCGGCGGCAGTGCCGCGATTGAATAACCGCACTGTTTAATTCAACGTACAAACGCGTTCATATTCTTTGAAGTTAAAATAGCACAATCACCTGTGCGTAAAACCATGTAACACTCGCGCGCTGAAACAAGAGAGTTTGATAATGTAAACGCGCAGGTTCTTTCGGTATACGTTTCATGTATGAAAGTTTTTCTGCCGTTATGAACGTTGTTTGTAACTTCTCGCTTCATTTCGTGCCGGCGCGTAATTCGATTCTTTTTTCTTTTACGCGAACAAAAGGAAACGGGTCATAATCGTGAGACCGTCCTCGCGATTCTCGACCGTAGCGCAATTTATCAGAGACAAGATGTCGCTATCACACAGCTCGCGAATACGCATTCACGGTGATAGTACTTCACACGTATATTTTAACATCAGTATGGTTATTTTAGACGAGGGGGAAGTTGCAATCAGAGAATCAGGAATCTCAGTGCGAGCAGATGATTGCAAATTGAGATCGATAATAACCGAAGCACTTACTGATCGGTCGGCCATTATCGCCCCGCTGCCTTTCCGTTGACCGTTACGTTGCTCTGGACTTGTCGATACACGTTTTTACACATACTCACTGCTCGCCCATCGGACATTCAAATATCGTTCGCTCACGAATACGAACAAATCGCGGAAACACGGCTAATCGCGGATCCCGCGCGATGATCAACGCGATATTCGACGTTTTTCTGCTGTTATGAACGTTGTTTGTAACTTCTCGCTTTATTTCGTGCCGGCGCGTAATTCGATTCTTTTTTCTTTTACGCGAACAAAAGGAAACGGGTCATAATCGTGAGACCGTTCTCGCGATTCTCGACCGTAGCGCAATTTATCAGAGACAAGATGTCGCTATCACATAGCTCGCGAATACGCATTCACGGTGATAGTACTTCACACGTATATTTTAACATCAGTATGGTTATTTTAGACGAGGGGGAAGTTGCAATCAGAGAATCAGGAATCTCAGTGCGAGCAGATGATTGCAAATTGAGATCGATAATAACCGAAGCACTTACTGATCGGTCGGCCATTATCGCCCCGCTGCCTTTCCGTTGACCGTTACGTTGCTCTGGACTTGTCGATACACGTTTTTACACATACTCACTGCTCGCCCATCGGACATTCAAATATCGTTCGCTCACGAATACGAACAAATCGCGGAAACACGGCTAATCGCGGATCCCGCGCGATGATCAACGCGATATTCGACGTTTTTCTGCTGTTATGAACGTTGTTTGTAACTTCTCGCTTTATTTCGTGCCGGCGCGTAATTCGATTCTTTTTTCTTTTACGCGAACAAAAGGAAACGGGTCATAATCGTGAGACCGTTCTCGCGATTCTCGACCGTAGCGCAATTTATCAGAGACAAGATGTCGCTATCACATAGCTCGCGAATACGCATTCACGGTGATAGTACCTCACACGTATATTTTAACATCAGTATGGTTATTTTAGACGAGGGGGAAGTTGCAATCAGAGAATCAGGAATCTCAGCGCGAGCAGATGATTGCAAATTGAGATCGATAATAACCGAAACACTTACTGATCGGTCGGCGGCCATTATCGCCCCGCTGCCTTTCCGTTGACCGTTACGTTGCTCTGGACTTGTCGATACGTTTTTACACGTACTCACTGCTCGCCCAGCGGATATTCAAATATCGTTCGCTCACGAATACGAACAAATCGCGGAAACACGGCTAATCGCGGATCCCGCGCGATGATCAACGCGATATTCGACGTTTTTCTGCTGTTATGAACGTTGTTTGTAACTTCTCGCTTTATTTCGTGCCGGCGCGTAATTCGATTCTTTTTTCTTTTACGCGAACAAAAGGAAACGGGTCATAATCGTGAGACCGTTCTCGCGATTCTCGACCGTAGCGCAATTTATCAGAGACAAGATGTCGCTATCACATAGCTCGCGAATACGCATTCACGGTGATAGTACCTCACACGTATATTTTAACATCAGTATGGTTATTTTAGACGAGGGGGAAGTTGCAATCAGAGAATCAGGAATCTCAGCGCGAGCAGATGATTGCAAATTGAGATCGATAATAACCGAAACACTTACTGATCGGTCGGCGGCCATTATCGCCCCGCTGCCTTTCCGTTGACCGTTACGTTGCTCTGGACTTGTCGATACGTTTTTACACGTACTCACTGCTCGCCCAGCGGATATTCAAATATCGTTCGCTCACGAATACGAACAAATCGCGGAAACACGGCTAATCGCGGATCCCGCGCGATGATCAACGCGATATTCGACGGATACTCGAGACTAACGTGTCGCGTTTTCTAAACGCGTCGCGAGACCGAAAGTAACTGAATTCTCAGGACGCTCGCGCATCGGTGTGAAGTTGCAGTGGCGTCGGTACGCGGTCGGCAACTCCCGCCTAGTGTCGCGATGCGACGTAAGGGGACGACGTGTTCCAAAGTGGCGGACGATCGGTCGAGAGTAAAAAGGCATCGGTCCGTTAACACGCGAAATCGCGATCGATAAGTGCTTTTTCGATGGATTCGCGCGATGAGTGAACAATAAACGAGTGCTTAATAAATGAACAATGAGCGACTAAGTGCAACGAGGGGGACAAATGTAACAAATGTCCGAGTGTCCGGAGCAACGGTCGACGAGAGCACAGCTAGGCTTCGCCGACGGATCTGTCGGTGAGCAATTCAATTACAATATTATCATATAGTCTCAGCTCCCAGCCCCAGCTTTTAGCTTCTCATACCGACATTGACTCCACTCGTGACTTTGCTCCTTTAGAAGACATCGCGTCATTATTAAAGTGTGCATGTGTTGGTGCCGAGCGTGTGAAAAATTACACGGCAGCGTTTCATTCCGGTACGCTTGTCACCGTTGTGTATCAACCTTTCTTCCCTCTGTTCCTCTGTTGCGGATTACATATCGCGATATATGACTGTGAATATGATGCACCTGTTCCTAGAGTGCATTTAGCAACTACACTGTGGCGCGTCTGTGTCGCGCGCGAGTAATGCTGGGTACGCGAGAAAAGGACGCCGAGGCAACTTCATTTCGTCTCGCGAAGCTTCGGTCTCGCGGTGCATCACGGGAAATAACGGCAGTTGGACGACGAGCGGGCGTTGTCTATCGCGCATTTCGATCAGCGAGCGCGCGGAATCGCGATTAACCGCGTTTTCCCCGATCGACTTCCATATCAGTGTACTGAGCGAACGATAAGTGAGTGTAACAAGTGTCTACGTGTCCCGGAGCTATGCAGCGGCCGACGGGAGCGACCAACGGCCGAGGGGAGCGACCAACGGCGACGAGAGGACAGCGAGGGCATTATTGGCGGCGAATCGGTGGCGAGTCGGTCGGTGAGTAATTATCCAGTCATTATCAATCTCAGTTTCCAGTTATCCGCACACATCGCTTTCCTCTCCTCTAATGATAAGCCTGCTCTGGCCAAGTACCGTATTAACGTTAACCCGAGTTGAAATACCGAGTGTACTATAAGTCTCGTAAATGCTAACTTGTAATCTTATAATGTTCCTTATGTTACAAGTCCCGCCATGACATTGCCAACGTCTTTTTCGAGCTCTGTTTAGCCTTATAGTTATACTGAAGTTAATCCTCAGTTAACTTTTACTCAGTTACTTTTAGACATATAATTATCTATACATTCACACAACTTAATTCTTTTCATTCTTTTGGAATGAACAAATCTTACTGATAATATCCAAGTCCTGTGCTATGCGTTTGTAGGAAATATTCAAAATTATTTAAAGTTCAGCTATCTTCGACAGGTATATTAATTGTATGACATAAGAAGTGAGAAGTGGTATGAACTAAATTTCTTGCTACATATAGTTTTATTCTTTTAGTCTCTCTGCCCTGAATAATAAAATGTTTTTTTAATTCTGAAACTTGTCAATGCTGAAAATATTCTGCAAATTGAGATGTCTGCGCGATATTTTATATAGCAAAATAATTCCTGAAATAACGGTATATTTTCCAGCCAATCTCAGCTGTCTCAGCCGCCTAAAAATGGCTGAAAGATATACCGTTATTTCAGGAATTATTTTGCTATGTATGTTCTATATGAAATATTAAACAGACATCCTAATTTGCCGCATATTTTATAGGTTTCAGAATTAAGAAAGTATTATATTATTCAGGACAGACTGAAAAATAAATAAAGCTATGTATAAAGTATATATATGTAGTGAGAAATTTATTGCAATATAATGTCTCATCTCTCTGATATCATATAATTATTTTGCTATATATGTTCTATATGAAATATTAAACAGACATCCTAATTTGCCGCATATTTTCATAGGTTTCAGAATTTAAAAAGTATTATATTATTCAGGACAGACTGAAAAATAAATAAAGCTATGTATAAAATATATATATGTAGTGAGAAATTTATTGCAATATAATGTCTCATCTCTCTGACATCATATAATTATTTTGCTATATATGTTCTATATGAAATATTAAACAGACATCCTAATTTGCCGCATATTTTATAGGTTTCAGAATTAAGAAAGTATTATATTATTCAGGACAGACTGAAAAATAAATAAAGCTATGTATAAAGTATATATATGTAGTGAGAAATTTATTGCAATATAATGTCTCATCTCTCTGATATCATATAATTATTTTGCTATATATGTTCTATATGAAATATTAAACAGACATCCTAATTTGCCGCATATTTTCATAGGTTTCAGAATTTAAAAAGTATTATATTATTCAGGACAGACTGAAAAATAAATAAAGCTATGTATAAAATATATATATGTAGTGAGAAATTTATTGCAATATAATGTCTCATCTCTCTGACATCATATAATTAATACAGCTGCCTTAAATAATTTGGAATATTCTTTATAAACATATGACATAGAACTTAATAGTCATTCTAAAGGTTCTCCTTTAAGTCTCAATATGGGGAAAACGGAGATAAGTTCCTAGTTGTAGCATTAAAGGAGCCAATAGTCTACGTAACGTTATATTTGGAGATCCTTCGATAAATTTACAAAGTGCAACTATATTTGCAGATTTAATGCAGAAATAAAATTTCGATTTAGAAAAACTTTAGAAATTATACAACACGGGTGGGCGAAAAATTACTGCAATAATTTTATAACGCCGCACGTTCGCCATTTTTTGCGCAAGTTACTCACAGATTGATTTTTTTATTCGAAATCGCCTTGCATTGCTAATAAATATTGTGACACGCGAGAGCAATCTTCGGTGACGGACGCGTCAATGTGAACGCCGATTTATGAAACGTCGACCTGACATGATGTATCGTTGAGTTATACGCGTCTACTTAAATAAACACAGGCGAAATGCAAAGAAGAAAGATTTACAAGACGCTCGGAGTTTCACAGCATCGACGGAGTTCCCGATTAAAATGAGCTGACTACGAACTTGGCCGGAAAATTACTCGCGCGACTGAGGGTGCACGGATAATTTTTGCGGAAGCTATGAGAACGTTAATTCTTGCTGAGTTAATAATTCAATTTCCTCTGTACAACGATCACTTCAAATTGCCCGTTTCGAAACCGTCGCGATTTGTCGAACTGTCTGCTCCGTTTCCCCTCGCCGCGAGTCGCGTTCGCACGCTTCCCCCTTGTTATACCAGACTTTCGGAACACGATGTTGAATCTGTTTTAATTAATTTACTCTGTCATACGGCTTGTGTATGCGCGCGAGTGAGCGAACGAACGAACGAAAATCCGGCATGCGTGGCGCGAGAAGAGCATGCGTTTGATGCGTGCGTGTTAATCGAGAGCCGTTGCCAGCCAAACGACCAACAAAAAGAGATCGCTCGCTCTGCATCGCGCAACAAATTTAATTTTTTTTTGCGTGTTATCCGCCCTTTGGTTTATTTTATACTACCTACCGATACCCTACGCGCGCCCGCGCGGGCGGCGTTGTTTGTTACACAAATGTTACGTATAGCCGCGATATATACTGCGTTTGCTCTATTGCTTTTCCAGTATGTCGCATCGCGCCGCGATGTGTCCGCCGACTGGAAGTGATTAAAAAAATGCCCACGTCATGCGCTTTTTTTTCGCCTTTTCGTGGCCTATATCGGGCCCGTGGGCTATAACGTGCGCTCGCCCATTCGTCCACTCGCTTTACACGCCGGACTATAGGCGACGGAATTTTCAGTATCACCGCATTTCTGGCTACCGGCGCGATGGCACCGGTAAAAACGAGATCAAATACACACAGCGGTCGTTTCTTCGGCCTATATTTTTCGGCACGAGGGAGGGGAGTGACTTGTGAATTTGACTTCGGCGGGGAAAAAATATAACGCGGCGAATAGCTCGAAAAAAAAAAACGGGCTCGAAATGGTCGAGTCGAAAAATTTGAGGAATTTCACGTCGCGAGTAATAATGCCGCGCGGGTAATAATGTCGTAATAACTCATTTAAGATGAGAAGGAACGATAAGAGGGATGCTCGCGTTCGAATTTTCGATAGTATTATTCAATTGCGCCTGAGACCTTTCGCGATTTATTCGATCGATCTCGCGGGGAAAAGCAACGTCGCGAAAACGACGCGGGATACACATTCGCGCCGTTGGCTTGCTGTCAGATTCTGTAGAAACGATTGTCGGCGTACCGTGAAAAAGTATGTGCCGGTTACCACACGGTCGATATACAGTCCCGGCAGGTTTCGATGGAAACGGAAGCACAGATAGCCTGCCTCTTTACGGAAATGAAGCAATCGCCGAGAGCCGGCGCGGTCTTATTGCTTTCCCCAGACTGTCGTAACGCCGGGATGCCATTGACGCCTTTTCCATCACGCGAAATAAGCTCGAACTTCCAACCGGGAATAGAAATTTATGCGCCAGAACGGAAGCACATAAACCTCCCGGCCAGCCAATAAAAACTACGTATCTGGTCGCAGTATTTCAGGAGAATGTAGCAAGCGCGGCGAGAAAAGGACGATACCATTGCGGGAGCGTGTACGTTGTTGCGCGCATTAATCCGACGTATTTGTACAGGTCTTACGATGATAGCGTTTCTCAATTAACGATCGTCCATTATTTCGTGAGGGATAAAAATTTGCCACGAGCCACCGCCTGTTCTTTCCATTAAATTGGATTCTCTCGCGATTTGCGTGCACAAACAAGGAATTGTCGCCCTCGTATTCGCTGAAACGAGGTCGATTTCCTTCTTTCTCCTTCTTTCACCTCTACCCTGTGCTCTTTTGCCATTTATTCGCAGAATATGTAAGGAGCCAAGTGCACAAATGACCTCATCCTGGGAATTAATGAATAGATGAAGGGAATCGAGCCAGACCTCGTAGGTGGGTCACGTAGCCGGGATAAAATTTTCCTTCGATTGATCTCGAGGAAAATCTCCCTCGCGATTTTCGCGGCGACGTCGCTCACTCGAGCCGGTCACCTGACATATAATGCATTCACCGCGCTCTACGCGTTTCCCTTAATTCTTTTCCTTTTTCCTCACACCCTCTTTCTCTTTCTCTCATTCTCTCTTTCCCTCTCTCGCTTTTTCGCCGCCACTCTTTCGCTACACCGCCCGACCATGACGGAGATAAAAGGGGAGCGGGAGAGGGCGACCGACCGAGAACGAGGGGAGATAAAGAGGAAACTTTCGAAGCACTTGAAATACTTGGCGCTTCGGAATTCACTGATCTCCGCGACGAGGTAAATCTGTCGACTAAAGAATCTTTCATTCTCCGCCATTCCCTACCTCTGTCCGACCGGAGTTTAATCAAGATTTACTCCGCGAGCAACCAACGATCACGCGTATAGCTGAGAAGAATATTTACTTTGCTCGTTTTCGCATTATTGGGTACCCTCTATAACCTATTTAATCCTAAACTTATCAATCTGCAACACGCGTCTCTCTCTTTCTCTTTCTCCTTTTTTTACTTTTTGCCACTTCGGACTAGCTTCTGCTTATGCGCGAAACGTTCATTTAAATTCTTAATACAATATAAATTATATTGAAATAGTAACTAAATGCATTTAATAAATATTACCAGTCTTTCCTCTCAATGTACAAATCGTCATTTATTTTTATCCTGTTTTTACTCTGTAAGAAAAATTCTGAAAAAAGATATTCTAGAATTATTTAATATCCGATTATCTCAATATTCTATCTGCTTTTAATTTGTCTCTTTAATTTTTCAGATAACAATATATTAATTATGTAAAGCTGATATTCATAGCTGTAAATTATTTATGATCTTTGATTGAAAACATAATCAATTACAGATTCGTATTTATGAATTATTAGTCGGCTGTTTCGATAAATATTTCTTGTTATACGATATAAATACAAATATAGATTAACAAATATTTAACATTTTATGAAGCTATAAGATGGATGTATATACAGTTATAAAATGATGGCAGGCCATGATGTAAGTGACACCGATCTGAATTTTAAATCGGGGATTTCTTTGTTCTCGAATTTCTTTCTAAATTCATTAAATGTTTGTTAAAGTTGCATAATGAATAATTATACGGAAACTTGTATAATGAATAATTTGACATACCTGGAGTATAAATAATGTAATGCTGGCTGGTGTCCTGGCGCGGCGTCCTGTTTTCCTCATTCTAACTACTTAATCTAGCATTCTTCTCCTTGTTATTTCGACTTGATACTTCAGACACTAGCACTGACACTCATGCAGATATAATTCGAACAAACGAAGAAACGCATATTAACTAATATAATGTCGAGAGCCGAATTGAATATATTTTAAGAATCGATAAAATATTTTCATCATCCGGCTAAATTGTACCTAATGCATCGATACACGTACTTCATATCGCGTATGCTCGGCTCCAAACATAATGACGAAAAAGACGCGACGCACGAGAGAACCAAAACAATCGACAAAAGGCGCAAGGTCACCCCTCTTCACATCAGTTATCAACTGTTTTCGTCCACCACTGAATGGCCGAATGATAACTATTAGTCACACATTGAAACAATCGCGAATCATCAAAACAACGGTCAAAAATTCCTTCGTACGTCACGAATTTTTCCGAGTGATACATTATATTTCGAGTCAGCGAGCGTGTACCATGAAATATGTATCGGTACGTTATTTATCATTCTCGTCGGATGATAAAGTTTTTTCGACGGCTTTTGAAATATTTAATCAGACTCTCGTTGGCATTACGTTATTTAATAACGTGTATCTTTGATCGAAACGTTTCTACGCGAGTGTCAGTAACCACGATGGAGCAGCGAAGGTTAGATCGGAAAGTCAGGAGGACGCAGGATGCCAGGACGCGAGCAGTGATGTATCGTATATTTTCAGATATGTCAAATTATTTATTATACAAGATATTTCGGATTTTTACGCGTATTTGACAAACTCACCGAAAATATAGAGATTTTTGTTTTAAAATTTTAATTCAACAAATTATAATTTAACGATTATAGTTTTATGAATCTTTAATTATTCGTCAATTTGTACATACACATTTTATATAATATATTTACAATAAGAAAACATCACTTGATTTAGAAGACTTGCACTTATAAAGATAAGGTATATATAATAATTTGCAATTGTAAAATAATACAATGTAAATTTTCTTAATGAAATCTCATTTTTCGAAAAAGCATACTTATGATAAAATATAAGAGATTTTGTGAGCGGAACCTCATTTTCCGACTTCATTACCAACGTATACGTAATTAAACGTTAACATATAAACTCTGTATTTATATTGAAGTGTTCCCTCCGCCTTTTCAACGTAGTCCGTAATATAATCGAGATTTTTCCGCACTAATGAGTACCGTCGGGAAATCTATCTTGCGGCGGCAGGGACAGCACTCTCAATAAAAACAGATTTATCAAGTTAAGCACGTGAACCGTTCATCCATCGTGCTCGCCGGCTCCGGTTAATGTAGGACACGCGTCTCTGGGCATGTTTAATCGATTGTCGCTTTAGGGAAGTCGTGCTGACTGCATGTGTCGATCAAACGTCTCCCGGATACACCGGGCACACGGGCATACATACGGAATCACGTAGACGAAGCGTGGCTAATGAGCGTAAACGTCGACACGACGACGACGATTCAGCAGGGTGATCTCCTCGCGAAATGTCGTTTACCGGTCGCATCGTAAAGGCAACCGTAATATCTATCCGGTGGACACAATGGCCCATATTCGCGGCGCGCCGTTTACCGCTAAACGCAGCTATTTTCTCCTAAGTTTTAGTGCCGCATTTGGAAACGCGCGCCGGCCGATCGTAAATAAAAACTCAGGTGAGAGCGTGCTCATACAGCACGACACTCTAAATGCGCACGTCATAACACGATGAAATATCGTGTCCGCCTTGTGTCCCGCGGAAAACTTTCCGAATGTGTTGCGAGTCGTAGTATAAAGCCGTTTCGCTTCGTCGTCGGTATCAAAAAGAAATTTTCCTGACACGCGGCGAACACTTCCGCTCTGCACGTTCTGTCGGCTGCGTCGAATTCCACGATCGCCCCGCGATTCACCGGCCATCGATTTTAATCAGCTTCCGCGCGCGATACCTTGACGATAAATCATCCTTTAATTTTTCATTTATTAAATCTTGAAATTTTGAACCTGCCGGACGTCACGTAATTAATCACTCTAACTGTTCTTAATAACAATGTCTCTTAGTCTCGTAGCGAGAATTCGAGTCTTTCCGATAGGCTACACTTATAAGTTGGGATGAACTCGCAAAAATCTGGTCGTGTCGTTAAAACAGGGTAACGCGAATAGATGGGTGACTACGAAAGGGTGAGAAAGAGAGAGACACAGGAAGAGAGAGAGAGAGAGGGTGTAGGGGCGGAGAAGGAGTTGCATTAGTTAATTAGATTGGGCAGGAGGCGTGACGTCGTAATTATTGCAACGTGGCTCCAGCTACCATGCCTGCCTGCCTGCCTGCCTGCCAGCTTGCCTGCCTACCTGCCTGCCTGCCTGCCTGCATTCCCTTCTGCTTGCCTACAGGTTTGCCTGCCACGACAAAGTTATTAATTGCTTCCTACCATTCCAACAACGGCGCGAGCAACCCCTCGACTCCAGCCCCGTGCGAAGCGTTTTGCCTTCCCCTACCCTCCCGCTCTCGTTCAATATCCACCCACATGTTCGTGTAATCGCCATTGCTATTCGTCATTGCGCGCACCCGCTCGCGAGGATATTCTTTTAACAGACAGTTTGCCGTTCCGCCGTCGCTGCTTGATAGCGCGCGTAACCGCAGGCATTCAACAGCACGAGCAGACGTACAGCGCACAACGGATTTGAAAAGAGCCACGCAATCTCTATCGTGATATTGAAGGCGTTACGTAATTCGCTCGACGGAAATCGAGAACAAAAGGGCTCGCTACGAGCAATCGTATCTATTTGCGTTCACCGCGAAGATATATTTTCCATATCGCGTCGCAATTTCTCGCGGCGCGTTTCGCCCGCGAGCTTTATCGGAAAGCGCAACAAGAAAACCATCGGAACCGGAGTGCATACGGTATCTTAACTTCCGCGTATTATACGGCGAACTTCGCCGAAAGTTCCCTTATCAATCATCACGCGGCGGAAACTTATAGAAAACGCGTCTTGCATCGTGATTTATAATCTTCGATAACTTTTGCGTAAAAACGGAAGACGCCTCGTGCGCGAGTAGCTCAACTTTACTTCGTTGTGCGCGCCTCTCTAAAGACGATAGTTCTCTCTTCTCTCTCTCCCTTCTTCTTTTTTTCTTAACGTCATGGTTAAGGTAGACGCCAGACTGTGGGGTCGGAGATAAAGTGATAACGTTGACGGGAGAGAACACGGCGATCCCACGCGCCGAGTGCATCGCCGATCCGAAGGTAATTTTAACCGTCAACTGCAGCTAGCAACGCCGGTATCGCCATTAAAACGCAATTTTCAGTAGCCAGGTAAAAAGACACGGAGCTTTTTGTGACGTCGCCGTCAGGTGTGCACTCAGGTAAGTGGATAAGGATGACGTCGCGGAAAGGTAAAAGCGCGGATCCGACGTGTAGATATTGCGACGTGTGCTTTTTGCAAAGTCAAGCATTTTCTCGTTTTCTTTTTTTCGACGCGCGATGCGGAGTCCGCTCGATCTATCTCGATATAATTTCGCCTCCCGTGCTTACGAATTATTAATTAATGCTCCCCGATTAACCGAACTCAACTGCGAGTTTGGAAGAGTACGCGCGGTCCTGTTTAATAATTACCGACATTGTTGATATCAACATTCGGAGAGATTTAGACGCGCCTGTGACAGTGCGATTTGCACGATGCATCAATCATGAACGCCGCGGAAATAATTCAATAACTTAATGCATTATGCGGAACGATGCTGGGAACGAACGTTGCATAGTTAAACAGCGTAATTATGATAAATTGGCGGAGATATGCAAATGTATTCCGCGCGCACAGATCTCAAGAATTTAATAAACACGCGGAGAGCCGCGGTGGGGTGGAAGGGAACCGAGCGGAATTAAGAAAAGTTCCGATCCTGATCGACTCGTCCCGCGAATCGATCCGCTCGTACACCGTGTAAATTGAAAGAGAACGCCGACATACACGTCCAACGACCCGCGTAAAATAAAATACTCTATTTTTTACGCGACTCGGCGAGGCGCGGGGCTGGCGTTCCAATCAACAAAAAGACAGTTTCGAAACAATTCGGCCCTTTTTTTTTTTCTCGTCGTTCAATTTTTGCCGGACTTGGCTGTTTCCATCGTGCGGGGCGGCGCTGGCTTGTTGGCAGGGCCAACAACACGAGACACGTTGCGATCGTACGTGACGTCGGCGCGATTGGCACTTACGAGTACCTCGATTGGGTATCGCCGTTCGTTCGCAGGGATCGCGCGCAAGCGGAGGAACGACTCGTCAGACGACTCGTATAACGACGCAACGAAAACCAATATCCACCCGCGATATACGCGCGTGTATGCCGTATGAATCCAATTTCACGTAAGTCCGTAAGCGCTGATAGAGCATCGCTTCGCACGGTTCGATTCCCCGCGACAAAAGAGCCACTCCGTGCGAAACTAGACGCGCGCGTGTCTTCAAAATCCCGCCGTGACGGAGAGACGCCGGCAATTTCGGAATCTGTTGGAGATGATCCGCGAGCGAATTTGACGAGAAAAATGCTTTCGGCATTTTTTAACCGCTCGCAATTTCGAAGCTGAAATTGTCATCGATCGCTAAGGGATTTTTTAGATGAATATTAATAAATCTAATCAAAATAGAGCGAAAACAGCTGAAATATCACATTACGGTGAAATAAATTCACACGTTTTTCGTTTCGCGGAGTCGTGCGCGTCCGATAAAGGCAATTTGATCGTGCCCGCTGTGATTTTTCCCCCTTATGCAAACTAACGAATGATTGTGCGCTAAAGGACCTATTGCGGGGAGGGGCTGCTATCGGCACGTTCGCTCACCGTGAATAAAAGTGCGATATTTCATTCGAGAGACGGTAGTTCGTCGAAGCACAACGATTTGCCGTATCGCGATTTATCGTAGTTAAGAATCGAGCGAGGATCCAATATGATGTAATCGCACGCGTCGTCTCTCCGTCTGCAATCTAATTTCGTATTATTGCGCGAAATCAGAAGCATTCGTTGTCGCTTGTCGCCGGGGGACTGAAAAGCTGCTCCGATGTTACGTCCGGACGAATCGAATTTACTGGCTGCGAATAGCACAATCGACGGCAATTCGTCGAGTGATTCGATTATTTATTCAGAACTACGTGCACGATTTATAATTCAGAGACGTATTTTTGCAACTCACGAACGAAGATACGAAGGGACTGAATCTCGTTTTACGTTTCTTTTCTTGGAGACATCGTCTGAACGGGTCAAAACGTGACGGAAAAATCAGATATTCTTCTCACACGTGCGTCCGAATTTCAGCTAATCCATTATTAACACATCGGCGCATGTAACTTATAGAGCGTCGATTCGAGTTCGTCGCGATTAATACATCAAACAAATATCCTTACATTTATACGGAGAGCTCGATAAACTACCAAGTTTAAATTAACTTCCTCACGGTAGAGTTTCGCCGAACAATCGGTACATCTCCTCCGCGAACAAAAATAGACGCGCGATTGGAACGTCAGCGTTCGACAGTCCCGGTCGAGAAGGAGGCGCGACAATTTTCAAATGGCGGCACGCGCCAGCACACGCGGCGCACGTCCTATTTCACGTTTGACACCCGCGTCGGTCTCTTCGTGTAATTGCGCGCAATGTGAGTCGCGATGCAGCGTGGCACGATACGGTGCGGCAGAGCAGGGGGTGAGGAAGGACGGAACGCAGAAGAAGAGAACCGAATAGTGATTTACTGCGCGCGGAGAATACAAGCGTAGCCAAATATCGGTGTAAACGGTACTGATGCGTTGGAAAACTGGATTTACGCTCTCACCGGAAGCTGTAAATAAACGCCGCGCCAAGTGCGCGCCGACGTACGTGTACGGCGTGCATGTATATATAGACGGTCGCGTTATAAAACCGCCGAGTAAATAGGGGAAAGCGACCGATCGGTCCCGAGACAATGGCGAGTGCGCCTGCCGAAACAAAAATTTCTATTTCGAAGCGACGTAGATTCTATTTTGAGGACAGCCGAATCAAATCGGATTGAAAGGCCGTCGGCCTTGTTTATTCGGGAAATATCGCGTGTAACGTAATCCAATGTTATGTAAAAATAGCGCGTAATGACGTTTATTCAATAACGAGATTGACGTGAGCGAAATTATCGTGCTAGCTATAAACTTGAGGAACGGAAATATCGTCCCAACGCACAATTATTCCGACCTTCCGGCTGCAAATGAATACCTCTAGTTAGCCGTACCGTTCATGTCGCAATTAATATTTTAATGCATTTTGGAGTTTAGTAACATGAAGCTCGTACCACGAACGATCGACTGTGTCTTGAAACATTTGGCAATCAGACTTTACCCTTATTTCATTTAATAAATTATAATCAAGTAAAATAGCTCTTATTTACAACAGCTATATTCTTTTCTATCTAGACTTGACATGCAACTTGAACGTCTAAGCTGATTCGTTCGATATGAAGATTATGTTCAATGTGAGCGTGATATGAAAATTAGACAGCCAGCTGTACCGAGCTACATGGAACAATAGCTTGTATTTTCGTTGCATATTCAGCGGGAGATATATATGTTCAATTTTCGTATTATGTTTGCGCAAAATATAGTCTTCGTATTAGACTGATAAAAGCTATTGTGAGGAAACAGACGGACGTGTGTGCGCGTGTGTGTGGCGAGTCTAACGATCAAACGTTTCATCCTTCCAATTGTATTTAAGTTCTTTCTCAAAAGGTTCACTGATCTTTCGTTGACCGGGAAGAGACTTAACAATAAGAGGGGAAAAATGTCTATATTCGGGGTTATCGTGAACAAAAAGCGCCGGACGAGGTCAACGAGTAATCTCGTCAACTTTAACGTCGGTGCTGCAATCGCGAAAGCCAAGTGACGCCCTGAAAAAAGCCTAACAATAACACGCTAACGTGACAACTTGATTTAGCTCTTTCGCTGAGGGACGTGGCGCGGGTCTTTTAGCGAGAAACATGATTTATTGACGCAATTCGGGACACAATTGTGAATTGCCGGCGGCAAGCTGTCGACTCGGTGGGTTTGTAACGCCGTGAATCGACGTTGAAGCCGGTCGCGCTCGCTCGCTCGATCGCTCGAGCTCGAACGCTATAAAAAGTCACCAAACGTCGCGCGGTCACCGTGATTCGCGTTAAAGGATCGAGGTAGTGGCACGCGAGTAAGAAATTTTGATACGGTAATGGACGATCCGTCGTAGCCGGCGAGTATGTGTACGTATGTACGTGTGCGTGTGTACACGTGTCCGTGTTACGTGGCCGAAGTCGATAGGCCAGCAACAGCTGCTAGCAATCGTCCGTGGGAATCGGGGTGAGCATGACCGCCTCGGCTCCCAAGAGGCCCCGGCGAAGTTGGGCCGATATGAAATTTGATAACCCAAGTCCTCGTCAGGCATCGTTGCGAGAGCCACTTCTACGCCGATCTTTCTCGCTTACGTTTGTCTTCCCTCGCTCCTCCGTCTCCTCCGCCGTCGGTTCGCACAACAGGAAACAAGAGGGGTAGGGAGGGGGGATCTGGACACCGGTCCCGTGCCAAAATCAATTTCGATAAGTAGCCGACCGCCAATCCTTGCGAGACACGCTGACCGCGGTATATCAGCCTCGAGTGGTCCCCCCATTAGTTCCGAAATCGAAGTGGCTCTGTAATTTATTTTGCCGTCTCGCGGAGAGAGGCGCCGGTGAGCCGATTTTCCGAGGGCGAGGAGCGGAAAATAATAATTGAAGATGGCCCCACGCACACGGGAATCCGAGACGAAAAATCGGGTTCTAATCTACCGATAAATCATCGTTTGTCTCCCTCTAGCGTCGCGTCGCAACTTATCGCCAAGTATTATCACGTCGTTAATTACCGTTGATACTTCTTCAACGTTGCCGTCGTCAGCAGCGAGAATCGCCAGTTTTTCGCGAATGGACGGACGGATTTTCACTCGGGAGGGATATCGAACGATTTTACGCGATTTATATGGTAATATGCATTATTAGAGATCCGTCATATCTGATGAAGCGCCGGAATTAATTAAATGAAAAAGAGTCGAGTAACCCGGCACACGCCATACCGGGGATAAGCTTTATCCCGCTCGCTGTATGAAAGTGCTTCAGCGACGGTTGCAAAGTTTTTCTCGGGGATAAAGGAGCGTAAAAAATTTCATGGGTTTGAGCGGTCGGAGTCCCTATGTGCGCGTTTTAAGCTACGCTCTAAAATTCACTTCCAACATTCGCGCTTCTCCCTCCGTTCTTATGACGGCGATGCAATATTACGGCCGTGCAAATGAATTTCAAAGGATGCTCGGTCGACGGAGTCGCCCAAAGCGCGCGATCTTATCTCTTAACCCGGTTGAAACTGTGCTTGAAGCTTTTCCTTCAGTTTCGAAACGGGATAGATCGAGAGTTTCGAGAATTTTCAGCTAGGTAACGATCACTCGTAGCTATACATGGTCGGGTCAATATAGTCTATAATAAATCGTTTCACTACGCTATTTGTGTGGCATTACATATCGGTACCAGGTCAAACGTAATCAGGTCAAATTCCAAACGGTGTCCGATTACAGCGAAATATTTGAAGATTTAATACATTGAGTGTTATCGAAGTTACCGATGACTGCACCGATGACGGCACTGTGATATTGCCGCGTCGTATTATTTTACGCAATGAACTCTATTTTACACAAAGATTAAAGTATATCTTAATACGAAGCTAAAAAACTATCTAACAAATATATACGTCAGAAGATATAACAAGAAAATTATGATTATTTTGACTTAGAGTCTAATATTACAATTATATTTCGACGAGAAAACGTTCAAACGTTTACTTAGCATATGCGTTTTCAGGCGCGTATAATAAAGTAATCGCGAAATCAATCGATGTGGCAGCCAACGTGTCAAATGTTAGAAGTACTTAGCGTGTCGCAGAAACACGCGTTTCTATTTAGCAAAGAAACAGAGACGTCCGACAATGTTCCTTCCTCAATACGACTACTACTGCAGTCATCATCATCGGGGAAGGGTTTTGAACGCGGCTATAAATTTGCCGCGAATGTCTCCACTAACGCTGACTAACTGCGGCACGGCGGGATCTATTACGGTCGGCGTTGATCGAAATCGCTCGCTAGATTGCATAGGATAGTCGGTATGCACCGTCGACGGCTTACATAACGCGCTCGCTATTTCCCTGATTCCCGCGGGCTTCCTAATCGCTCCCTGCAGTCCGCTCGCGGCGAAACGGCTAGCGCTGCGAACTCGCTCGCGAGAAGTTAGCCCGGATATCCGGTTTATTCTAATACGGGACCGCCCGTTCGCGCGCGCGCGAGATCTGCGGCGCTCGAAGAATGCATAAGATATAAAGCTCCGCGAGTTTCTCACGAAGCCTCGATACCCCGGCCGCACCGCTGAATAGGAACTCTAAGTGCCAGAGGTAAATTTCCTCCCGACGGCCGTATCGCTCAGCGGCGACGATGAAAATCGCATGGCGGCGCTGCTCGATGCAATATTTATCGTCATCGTGAAACGCGAGAGCACTTTCCATTTGCAGGCGCACTCCCGAGAAATAGACGCCCGCTCAGCCGCGTACATTGTCCGACATATCCGACATATCCGGCGTGTTTATAACGTCCTCCGTGCAGTGTACGCTAACGTTCTTTACTCAATTTTGAAGCGCATAAATCCTCTTCAATCAGGTATCAAAATTTCCAGTACGAAGATTACGTCCCTCGCTAATCACAGTCCCTTCTTTCTTTCTCTCACGGTATGCAAAGAAAAAAACAGATTTATTGTAGATAGTCTGGATGATAAACGTAATTTTTTTTATATTCTTAATATTTTGCCAAAATTGGTTCCGTTCCCCTCCTCTGTATCCGACGCGGTCGGATAGTCTGGTTTTATCTATTCTTTTTTTTTAGAGCGCTATTCGCCAACGAGAACGCGAACCCTCTTGATTCGGCTTTTCATACCGCGGAGCGAGCAGGGGGTGAAAGTGGCGTTTGGGTTGAGATATTGCACCGTCGGTTTAGATATCTGGCCACGTCGCAATGAAGCTTTATCCACTGGCCCTAACCTCGTCCCATATTTCCCAGTTGGTTCATCATATAAACTCTACATCCCACCGTGTGCGCGCGCCCGCCAGCGTTCGTGCGCGACGATTTTCCCTCCGCCGTTGGAAACGGCCGCAATGTCGCGCTCGTTTTCGACGTTTATTAAATCACCGGCTCGTCCGTACGCGTGTCCGTGCGATTACGATCGGTGGATTCGACGCAATTTAGGGAAAATCACGGAGAACGGCACACGACCGCCGCCGGCGATCCGCCGTTCAATTTCGGTAATCCCCGCGAATTTCAACCGTTTATTTCCGCGAACGACGCGCGATATCCTTGCCGGCCGGTTAATATTTTCGACAGCCGGCCGGCACGCGCTCGCCACCGACCGAGTGTGCATCATTGCACTCGCCGGAGCAAAAAATAAATATGAGCCGGAATTAGCGGGAGCGCGCGGGAAATCGGAAACGGCGAAGGGGATCGGCGCGCAATAAGCTCTCCCTCGCGCGCCCGTCGCGGTTATCGAAATAAACGGCGTTACAGGCAAAACGAAATCAAAGCCTTGGCCCAGGCGCTTTTTATGCCGGCCACGACGCATCGGGTTCAACGAAAGGGTCACGAATGAGGGTCCGCAGGGTGTGGGTCGGGGGGGCGGGGGCACAAATCCATTGTTATAATCTCTGTTTAATTACATTGTCCGGTCCGATGAATAGCGGCCCCGCCGGCCGCTTTGTTCTCATTTCGCGATTTTACAGATTTGCGCGCCGGTGGCCGCGAAACGCGCGCGCCGTATGCTTCGCCCATCGTGCTAGAAACGCGCGTTGCTTTTTCGGTTACCGCAGCTTATCATAATTCATACCGAGCCGCAGCGTAGTCGCCGCCGTCGGATCGACTGGAAAATTAGCGCCGCGACGTATTATCGGCCGAAGTAACGATACGCTACTCCGGGATTACTCCCTCTCTCCTTCGACCACACGTCTACACGACGCCGGATTCACGCGTGGTGTTCGTCTACATGTACGCACATATACTCGAGTGCATTAATTCGCCAGCTTCGGGTGTACACTCGACTGGTATTCGCGCGCCGCATCCGCGCTGGCTAGAATTAATGCACCCGAGTGTACGTAACCGAACCCACATTGTTACACTGCAATAATAATCTCCCTTTGCGCGAGAAAGCCGCAGCCCGCGGCCGAGAACGTTCACCGGCAGTGTTTTGTGTCGGTGTTGCGATCAACGTTAGGATATTGGAGTAAGGGACGGAAAAACTTGGCGAACGATGAGCAAAAAGGGGAGAGAGGTGAAACGAAAGATCCGACCTGCGGAGAAACGGCATGCATAATATAACTGAAAACTGGCCGTTACTCGTGATACACTACTTCCTATAGCCAAGAGGGAAGGTACTTTATCCTTTCGCGATGACGTTGTACGGCCAGAAAGCGACGCGGATAAAGAAGAGAAAGAGAGAGAGAGAAAGAGAAGGGGGATGAAGGAGAGAGAGAGAGAGAGAGAGAAAGTGGCGCATAGAGATGGGCGACACAATATCGATATTCCAAATATCGATATTTAAACTATCGATACTCCAGTGTTAAATCTCGATACATCAGGGGGATGAATCTCCCTTCTCTCTTTTTTCACCCCCTTCTCTCTCATTCATCCCCCCTCTCTCTTTTCATCTCCCCTCTCTCTCCTTCATCCCTCTCTCTCTCTCTCTCTCTCCCTCCGACTCCAGTTAAAGTAAGAACGTCGCCGCGTTCATTAAATGCATCGTCGAACATCCTACATAGCTTTAGAATCACTCGGTTCCTCGCTGGTGTTTCTTCGCGGAATTAGTTGCAGTCGCGCATTTCTTCGATTTATGCGTCAAAGGCGAGCGCTAATGCATATCCGTAACGTATAAATAAGCAAGAGTCAGAGCTGAACGACGAGGGAAAGGAACGAAGTGAGGGGGATCGAAGGCAGGACGAAGAAAATGCCGCGAAACTCGAGCAATTAGAACTAGTACAGGCCGAGTATTCAAGGAAACTGCGCTTGAACTTGCTCCTCTTCGACCGTCCCCGTTGATTACACTGGGTCTACCGAGGGAGACGCGTGTACCTGTGCCAAGATCGTAATTAGCGTATCAGAATTTTCCGCGTCGTCCTAAATTAAAGCGCCGAGACGCTACATAAACCCGCTTTAGTGCGGCAATACCGTAACTCCTCGCGTCGCCGTGCGATCCATTTGGAAAATAAATACTATCAATCGTGCTCACGACAAGTGTCCAAAGTTGGACGATAAATTCGAGTTTATTGCGCGCGATCGTGTGCAATAATCGTTGAAAGTTTAACGAGAAATTCGTGCTTCCCTTATCGTCGCGCACGTAAAGTATATAAAGATATCGGGGAAAATTACGCGTTTCAGTGATTCCTAGTAACTTCTTAATAGTGGAAAATATAAAATACATTTCGTGCATATCGTGGAAAATAGAAAAAAAAAAAACGGATATTATGAGTACCAGTAAATTGACACGCGGGAAGATTCGTTTGCCGGCAAATCGGAAAAACAAAAGGTTAGTAAATTCTTGAATGTTTAAGGCCGACGTTATTGTAAAACCCGCCGCATTGCTGCCGCTGCCTGCATCGAGCAAACGCGTCTGCCCGGCGTGCAATGCGCAAATAGCAGCGACTGTAACGCGTAACGGCCGCGGATTGCCCGAATAACATTACCGAAATGTTTACGGGAGAAAAAGCGAGAAATACACGCGAACGTCGAGCCCGGTTTGCAATTAAAATTCCGCCGCGGTGATGCACATGCGCGGAATTCGTCGCACGTCTCTCGTGTTCGTATTCGCGCTCGAGCGCGAAGCCCTTATACGCTAATCTGCTTTATGAGGCGATATCCAAGTCGGTAGTCGTGTCCCGCTGTATTATTCGTTGGAATCGTCGTACAATGCGCAAGAACGGTTGATGGAAACGTGGCGGCGAGAACGTTACGTCCACGGACGTGAGAGCGGATCGTTGGCGCATCGCGCGCACGCCGTTGCGCTCACGCGGCTTTGGACCACTTACGTCGCGGTAAATCGTGCCATTTATTACGTGCAGCGGCTGCCCATTTCTGCAAACCCGTGCAAACGCCCAAAGCGGTTGACGTAACGCACGAGTTTACGGCGTGCGTTAATATTACGCGGAAATGCAGATCTCTTGGACAACATTCGTTCCGCAGGTTGTCGTTAATTACAGAGATTTCCTGAGGGGTATTCGAGAATTGGAACGTAGAAGTGAGTTTGAGAGGAAGTTGCTCTTTAGAGACGTAGCTTTTATATCTCTCTCAAAATAGTACACGACAGATAATTTATTAGCGATCTGCGTCGTTAAAACTTTCTTCGAAATTACTAATGTTTCACATTACCGAGAGAAAACGTTTATATTCCCTCCGAAATGATCGAAGTATCCGCAGATGAAATTTGTCGGTTACGTCGCGGGAACGTTCTATGTATAATACATACTTCAGTTTAGACCCGGTAATGAAAAGACGTAGACGAATCTGTCAGGTGCCGCACGTCGCTGATCTAGTTTATACCGCGAAGTTTGAGTGCGTGGAGTTAGTCGTGATGCGAGAGGTGAAAGAGCATCAGATAACGCGGATAACCGAAAAGCGGAGGGGCCCCGTCGTGTCCCACGACGAAGGTTAGACGTTGCAACATACGCACGACAGCGTGCAGTCATCCGAGTTACGTTATGATAAATTATACTGCTTATTACGCACGCTATCGCAACCAACAAGCGTGCAACATTTGCGCAGAAGCGTCCGCGATAAATCATGCAGAGTCCGCGCTTACGTATTGAAAAGTAACAATACTGGTCGAGCGCTTTCTGATTTTTTGGCTGTTTCTATGTCGCGAGCTATGGAAATGATATGAGCTATGATATATTCTTTTTTATTCTGTAAATCTTCTTTAAACTTCAACATAAGAGTTCTATTTTACTATTCTGCTTTATTGATTTATGACTTACGACTCTTTAAAGTTCTGTTAGTAAGAATAAATATTTTTTTACTATCCGAGGTATGAAATTTTTGGTTTTACGTTAACCATGCAATTGAATGCCCATTGAATATGGAGGACACTGTACAGGTTATTGTTCTACTTCGATGAATGTTAATTTCAAAATAATAGTGTTGACCGGCTCTACTGATAAAATTAATTTAGAGATAAAAGCCTCTGCATCAATAAGAGCCTCTGCACAGGTAATTTAGTGCAATGAAAACAAAATAATTCTATTTTCTCTTAACTTCGTGAAAACATAAAATTATTCTATATTCTTCCATTCAGATTTTCTGGACGAATGTTTATTTAATGCCATTTGGTCTATGTTGAATTATCTTCAAAAATAGATTTTCTCTTTATCATTAATTTTCGATTATTAATTTCGATAAGCAATGTATTCATCGTATAATTAACTTAACTGCAGATATAATATATAACGATAAAGCAAATATTAAATAATTTAATAAAGATTAATAGGCAGATATAATTAATATAACATATAGTATGTAAAACAACAAACGTTGTCTATATTCTATTATTTATGTTTTTCTTTAGCGTTGGAAATGGACATATATTAAATATATTGTATAATACATCTGGAAATGTATATCGCCCTACCCGCGTCCCGGCACCCCGATCCAACATACTGTTCCTGGTTGTATCGCCTCATGGTACTCAATCAAATATTAAGATAATCGAATATTAACTCGTGGTACTAACACTCACGTAACTCCGATTGGACCTGAAAATGCCTGTTAATTAATACGATATCGATGTATCCGACTAAATATTTTAGAACCGACGGAACATTTTGTGTAAATGTAACGTAACATTCGATTACGGAAATGTACGTGAGAATATTAAATCAAATCAGTTGGCAAAAAGAACAAAGTCGTCCTTTCCATTCAATTGTCAACAGTTATTACGTCGCCGTTACTAAGTAAACATAACAATCAAAACGTCGTGGACCTTCAAAACGGTCGAACATACAGTTGTGCGTCGCGAACTTTCACGAGTATTATTTTTCGAGTCAGCGGACAGTCCGCGTACTGTACGTGTATCGGTGTGTTATTTATTATTCCCGTCGGATGATTAAGTTCTTTCGTCAATCCTCGAAATATATAATCTCGTCGACATCGCGTTATTTAATAACGCGTGCGTTTTTTTTTCGAATTTTACCTACGCGATAAAAAATTTCGTGTTAAAACGATCCACTGAAATTTTGTATAACATGTGCATATACATTTATATATTGACAAAGTGAATGTGTTAATTACTATTATATTTGCATACTTTTTACATTCCCTATATTAAAGTAACAAAATATTTTACTTGTACGCGAGTGTCAGTACCACGATGGAGAAAAGAACACGTTAGATCGTAAAGCTAGGATGGAGGATGATGGATGCCGGAACGCTCGCAGAGATACATTATATATTTCCACAGATGTGTCAAATTATTTATATTATATGAGATTTCGTATTTTAATGCACGTTTGACAAACTTACGTAATAATTTATGCGTTGTATCTCGAGATTTTTCATTGATTCTTCAAGTTCAACCGAATTTGCAAGATTAATATAAGATCAAAATTTCGACTTGAGCAGGATTGAAATCTTTTCCTCTCCTTCCCGAAAACTTCTTAGCGATTTATTTTATTTTAGAATTTAGACCGTACGCGCTAGAAACAACTTTACGGCGCGCAATTAGATCTCGCTTTCCGTCGATATTAATAACCAAATATAAATACAGCGTCGCTTATCTAGAACTAAACGTGGCGTGAATCTTAACATTCTCGTTTATGCGTAAATTTTTATTCAATCGTGTGCCGTTTCTCTCTACATCAATCGCGCGGGGCAAACTTGTGCGCGTGAATGTACGCACTCGAAGTTTTCCGGCATTTAAGCGCGCCCTTTACATGGCAATCTAGTTTATGGAGTGATATCCAAGCCAGTAGTTAGCCGATGCATTAAGCAGGATATGCGTCATAATGCAGCGTGGATAACTGAAACCCGGCACGGTGGTCCAGCGACCTCCGTTCTCGGATGGGGAAAAGTCGTTACACTGCATGCGTACCTGCGTACCTGCCTGCGTGACACACGCAGCTCGCCGGCGTCCGTGCCGCCGACCGCTCTGCGTCGTGATAAATTATACCGTTTATTACGGCACGATATCAGTCCACCCACCCTCCCCGACGGCCAACCTGCGTACATGCTGAACGTTCCGCCGATGTATCGCGCGAATTTATGGTAGCGCCGATACCACGGTTACGGTAACCTACTTGCGGAAACGTAACGCCTACTACTAGCAGCATCCTCTCTCTCTCTCTTTCCTCTCGTTTTCCCATTTTGCGCACGATTATCGCGGTCGACTCTATCCCGCGCGCGATCCTCGGTAAAATAAGAAAAATCTCGGGAAGCGCTTCTTAAGGCGGACGAAATATGTCGGTTTGAAGAAAATTGGGGAGCTAGCTCCTTTTACGCGCGTATTTTGCAGGTTACAGTTACGATCGTCAAAGAGACGCAAATGATCGCGATTACGAGAGGTATCGAAAAAGGCGGAACCGCACCGTCGGTTGGAACGATTTAACATCTCCGTATTCCTCGTCGACAAATCCCTTCCGCCCCGCGTCTCGTGGATTAAGGTGGTGGGAGAATTAGAACAATCTCCGTCGTGGCGGTAATGTCATGGAAATAAGGGCGTGGGTCGTCGTCCCGGTGCTTCCTCGCTGTTGCGAGCATGACGGAATCGCATAAAGCACAGTGGCAATGTGCCAGTACAACGCGACTGGAATGTCACGTACGCGAAGCTGCGGAGCTTTCTTACCGGGATTCGCCTGCTTATTCCCGCAGGAGAACCACTTCCGTGCGAGGTTGTCCGCCGATAGAGAAAGAGAGAACGAATGAAAGAGAATAAAGGAAAAAGAAGCATAAAAGAAAGAAGATAGTGAGAGAGAAAAAGGGGGGAGGGGGGGCAGAGAGAAAAAGGGACGAGTCGGCGCGCGTGCATGAATCCAAATAGCTTTCGCGTCGCTGCAGCCGCAGGTTATCCCGTTTATCGTGCGCAAATATCGGGGCCCCGATGATAAATTTATTCTCATCCGGGAAGCATGCTCGGCCGCCCGAACAATGTTATTGGCCGATTTGCCGGGCGACTCGCGGGATAAATTGTTGTTTCCGCTATATATAGGTCACTGGCCCTGACCCCGGCGAAACGTATTATTTTCGAACCTGCGGGACATCATTTCGCAATGTTAATGTTTCACTTGCTTTTTCACGTGCCGCTTATCGCGTATACGTGAGAGCGCTCAAACATTATTACCGCAAAAACCCGCGATTGTTTGCAAAATATATTTACACCGAATCGATTTTTCCGCAACAGTCTCCTAGAAGAGCGCACAAATTTGATTACTTCGTTGCACACAGTGCACAGTGTGATTTCTTTTAGCGCGGTATACACTTGGAAATTTTGATAAGATCTGTTAATTAATAATTCAAAGCTAATCAACCGATATCTGCTGTTTGAATCCCGGCTTATAGTTGCTTGTATAATATTAACATGATGCGTTTCGATCTCGTTGATGCGATTATTGAAAATGAGAGAAAGGGAATAGGGAATTTGATGCTATTGGCTTGTGAAAAATTATTCAATGCGAGATAAGACGCCACGAGATTGAAATGTATAGGAACGTTGTACGGTAACTGAGTTGAACTTACATAGTCGTTTTATGCAAGCACGCTCTATTTCACCGTATTGGAAATCGAAGAATCGCAGTTATTGACGAGGAACAGAAATGAAACCTCGATGGCGTCGGCGAAGGAAACGAAGGTGCCGCTTAATTGCAAGATTTCGCTTGTTTGTACCATTTTCACCGTTTCATACGTAAATGAAGGTTATGGTGTTTACATCCGCCTTTTAGAGTCTTCTCGCGGAAAGAATCTGAAAACCATCATCGAAATCACCTAACGGTCGCGGCCGATGATCTTGTTGAATTTGTTTCGTTGCTCTACGTTGCAAAGTTTCCATGCAGTCGTAATTTCTCAGCAATACCGTGGAGAGAAAATTTAACATCTCTGTGAAGTCCTTCCCTTAATTTATATTTGAAATTTTCTAAAAATCATCGCTCATGAAAATGTACATCGCGTACGTACAGACACGTTTCACGTGCCCTGAATGTTGTTAGCCCGTGCTGAGACAAAGACAGACAATATTCCCAGTCGGAGATACATTTGTTAAGGTAAATTACATTTAAGGTACGCACAAGGAAAGCACGATACGCGAAGCCGAAATCTCTGCGCTTGTCGTACGCGCATTGCCAGCTTTTACGCCGGCCAGATTGCGAACCGTATAATACGCGGGGGGTTAGGGCGAGAATGTTACGCGAAATGGAAATTGTACGCTGTTTACGAAGGACCCACGCCTGGAATATTATTCCGCATGCACTCCGATAAAACAGCGGGACGCTTTTACTGCGCCGGATAAATATCCGGGCCAAATTAAAAGCACTATTTTATCACGAAGACATGCCCGGGGCGCCCGGCTAGGCCGAAACGTCATAATTTGCCGAATACACTCGTTCCCGGATTCAAGCGTTACCTTTTTTGCGCGGTTTTGCTTTTACGCGTTGAAAAATCCCCCGGGTAAATAATTCCGGATACAGGTCGTCTCGCGGCACTTGTTTTTCGCGAAGTTTGTCTGCGTCGTGCAATTTATAACGCGTAATCTGAAAAGAGATTTTTTCTTCTCTTTCTTTTTTATTCTGAGAAAGAATTGGAAGAGAGATAAGCCGATGGAGCGCATGATAGACGTGGCATTTAATAAAATATCACCTGCTAGTGCGCACGCGCTCGATCGAAAGAACCGTACGTTGACAACGGATCTAAGCTGAGCGAAGCGAGCGAAGTCGGCGAACAAGTAGGAGTAACTTTGTAACTAACGGCGGATAATCTATTTCGAAAGAGACGAGAGCGGAAGTCCTCGGTTAGGTGGTTCGGTGACTAGAAGAAAGGTGTGGGTTGAGGATAATCCTGTCGTCGTAGAGACGCGGATATCCGAGGGCGAAGGAAACGAGAACCATCCCACGCCTCGGCGTCAAAGGAATACTTTTTTTTTCCCCTCTTCCTCTCTCCCTCCCTTTCTCCTTCCTCTGTCCTCTCTCCCTCCTTCTTTTTCCCTCTTTTCGCTATCCCTCTTTCCTTCGCTCGTTCACCTGCAGTTCTTCGCAAACCCGAGCACTCCGGGATATATTGCCTCGCTCACGCTGAAAGAGGGAACATCGAATCGTATCGCGTTCTTCGCCGGCGGGCGAGGAAACGCACACGTCGGGTGTACGTATGAGTCGAGCGAAAATGTTTGCGCAGCCAGGCAATTAATAACGCCGATGGGATAGATGCATATGGCGGCCGGCAGTCCGGTCGCCGGTATCCGCGCCGCAAACCACGGCGAAAAGCGACTTCTTTTTGGACGTAGTGGAATTTATTCCGTCGCTAAATCGGCTTGTTTATCTCAAAGACGGCCGGAAAATTGCGCCTCTCCGGGAATGCCAATAACTGGATGTTATTTCTTATATCTGTAATTTTCGCGATTATTACGTCCGCTGGCCGACGACGGTGGTGGGATAAAAGAAGATTTTGCAAATTTATGCCTTTCAATCAAGGTTATTATTACGGCGACGGTGCAAAGGGCGGGTCGCGCAAAATCGACCGAATTGATTGCTTCTTAAAAGTTGCGCGGAATTAATATTGTTTGCTCGGTAAAAGGTTTCCGCGTTTTTATAAATAGAAAGCGGGACGCGCGAGGAATACCGAGGGTATCCCGTCGCAATTACACTCCGTTTGTGCCGCGGCGATTGACCGTCGGATCGTGTTCGAGTTAACCTTTCGCCGCACGGAGGAAGAGAGGAAGAGAGAGAGAGAGGGGGAGAGATTTCGCTGAAATGCACTCCCCCTTGCTGACCCGCGCTGCGGATTAATTTATTGTCTATACGCTGCAAGTCCGGCGAGCTCGCGTCAGTCGGGACCATCATAGAAGTAAAGCGCTTAGCTCCCGCTTTCTGTGATAACAAATGATCATAAATTTCCCCTCACCAACGGTAGGGCAAAACGGTAGAGCAAATTCGGCGGATCACATATAGGTTTAATAGGAATCGAATTTCATCTCTTCGTGTTATCGAAATACCCGAAAGAGGTCGGAATCACAAAGTTGATGTGAGCAAATTCGGAACAGTCACATAGGAACCGCACCGAGATCGATCTCTCTCTATTTGTGCAAAAATTACACCTCGGCACCCGCGCGAATTTCCAATTTCCGACAATCGATCTCCAAATATACGCGAGAAATCGTTAGGATCCTGTTATCACGATTCACCGTTCTGAACCCGCGACAATCATGGAACCCGATCGCGGACGTCGAATCGCCCATCTTCAGAGCGTCCCTTCGAGCTCATGCAAAAGCACGAGCTCTTACAAGCACTTATCGGAGGGCGCGCAGACGACACGTCGTCGTGTGGATCGCGCGGCACACATAGACGGGAGATTTATCCGACAGCAGATATTAGCGAGGCTGGATGAAGCGCGCGCAATGGAAAGGACGACCAAAGTACTCGAGCAACCGCGGGGGTTATCCACTCGACGTTTCCAGAAAGACTCTTTCTCTCTCTCTCTCTCTCTCTGCCACTCGCACTCTTTGCCGTCCCGGTAAATAGACGCGAGCGCGTTTCCGCGGGATATCTCGCGCGGACTTGCGCTGGTGAAAAGTTCGCGCCGTTCGCGAGAGTCTTTGAAGACGCGGCCGCACGTCGAATAAGGCTATTTGGATACGGTGCACAGCTTCCGGGGTGAAACAGCATTTTCACAGCAGGGGCGATTCGCGCAGCTCTCTCTCTCTCTCTCCCTCCCTCTTTCTTTTCTCCTCCTCTCTCCTCTCTTCATCGTGAAAGAGCCTTCCATTCACGCGTCTATCGCGCTCTCGCCGATATTCCCTGTCCTTTTCGCTTCGCGTATCTCGCCGCGCCGTTCTCCCTTTTATCGTTCTACGCGCGCTTTTCCCGCGCGCCCGTTTCGCCGCTGATAGTCGCGCCGGACTTTGACGGATGGCACGTTCGTTTTCCACCTCGGTCACTCGCGCATCCCGGCCCTCCGTACGAGCGCACTCGCCGTCCCTTTTATCTCTCTTTTGACGTCTCTCTCTCTCTCTCCTCTTTCCGCGCCTTTCCGCACCCACCTCGCGACCCCGTCTCCTCAATGCTTGCCCCTCGCGCGGTCGTTATCAACATCTTCCTTTCGTTTCATGTTTACCCTAGTGCGCGCGCGGGCGACATCGAGATTGAAAATGTTGATTCACCGGCGAACGAACGCGACGGCCGGCCGACCTGCCGGTCAGTTATGACCTGCTACGGCTGTTTACAGGTAGATAAAATGTCACTGATTATACGACGACTTGACGGATGCCGTTTACTATACGGTCAACTGAAAGTGGAATCGCGGGATTGGCTTGGCTCCTTGATGACGTCGCGTCCGCATCGACCGGTCAATTCGTGCGGGTATAGCTAGAGCTATAAATCGTGGTCGACGTCTCTCTCGTCTTTCACGTCGAAGTACGCGCCTTCGTGTCCCGGATAATTACGGCAATTTAAAAGAAAACAGCACGTGCTCGCGAAGACGCGGGCGTCGGGAAATCATTGCATTGCTCCACTTAGCCGACAATCTCGATTACACCGTTTGATCTTACTTGGTGCTGTCGCGAAGGATTGAACGCCGCGAGAGGCGGCGTACACACAGCAACTGAGGACTCGGATTATCGCGGGTGTTACAATTGTCCCTCGTTACAATTGACCTCGAGCTGCGTTACACGTAACCGCAATTTCGAGTCCGGGCAACGACATCAATTTTAATCAGACTTCGTCGCTAAACGCACGACCGGTTCGTTCTTTAGAATCCCGCAACGGTTGTTCTCTGAGAGATATCCAGGTATCCTTTATCCTCATTTCCCTCCCCCCTTCTCTCTCTCTCTCTCTCTCTCTCTCTTTCTTTCCCTCGCTCTCTGCCTCTCGTTCTCTCTACCAACTTGAACTAACGACGTCGTATATAGATTCACCGCGGTTATTACATCGATTCATTCGCCGACGATGATTGCGGCTCTCAAAGTCGCGGTAGCAAAGTAGCTTTGTGCGCTCTTAGTCCTTTCTTTCGCGCACGACAAAAGCTAACGCGATTGTAAAGTTTCTAGCGCGCGAACGATAGCACGAGGATCCGCGCGCTCGTCGAAAGTTCGTGAGAAACGTCTAATTCGATCATTCCGCTGCCTCTCAAAGTGATTACTTAGAAATATGCGCCGCGCTGAAATGCATTCAATCGCGCAGTGTCGCTAAAAGTTGCCAGAGAAACACCCGAGTTACACCGGGAAGCCAATTCATTTTCAAAGCAGTATAAATCCAGTTCCGAGAGTCTCGGTAAAACTGTCGCATCACTTCTATTTTTGTCGAAATTAAAGCGATACTCGTCCCGGAGGCCGGACTGCCGAGCACTGAGCTGTTAGCGGTCGTTCTCTCTTTTTTTTTTTGCGCAAGTCCAAATTTTACAAGTTTGCTGTTTCGAATATGTATTTACACATGGGAAATGATTTCGTTTCACCGCCGACCCAATAACGCAGCAGCTCAAACATATCTTTACGCACGCATGCATATATTATACGAGCATAAATATTAGATCGGTTGGACGGTTTTACTCCGGGGGATATCTCACCTTGTTTGTTACCGGACGGTTTACTCCGAGTAGCATATATCCGCGATATATACTTTATATGCGCGTATTATATTCGTTCAGAAATATCATGTGTAAAATGTAGCCTGGTCGCGGTCGCAAATTAAAATATCATCCACAACGTATCATTTCGTGCTCGAAACCGCGATAAACAATGGAAAATTTAATTGAGATTGTTGCATTTCTCAGTAATCACGATCAAAATTATATATATTTAACTCAACAATTTTTACGATCGCGATATGTATCCACAAGTCTATTCACTCAAAAGCGTTCCAATTTCAAGGCTTTTTTAATATAAATTTGGCACTTATTGGTCTTGATGTTTCGGGCAGGAATTTGAGAAGATTTTCGCTTTTCACATTTTCCCGATATCGAATTTTATATGGAAAATTTGGGACAATCAACCGCATGTATATTATGGCTAATGAGTTGTCCGATTATGTAGATTTTTCAATATTGCTTATAACTCCCTTAGAGTTAGATGAATCAGATTCTTACTATGAAAAAACACAATTCAGATTTGCTTTCTCTTGTTCTCCTTTATCTATGGCTCTCCTAATTGATCGCATTTTGTGGGTATTTATGCGATTCATGCGAGTGTCGTAATCTATGTATTATTGTGTTCAAAAGGAAGTTTTACTTTCCTGTTTATGTATATGATTAATAATAATAATAAGTCATACTTGACAAGTCTTCAAAAAGGCTTCTTTGATATAAATTGTTTGTAACTTTATTCTTGGTTCAGTATTAGACAAATCTTTATCGATTCGCGTTTCCATTTTGCCCGCGAATCTCGACGACGAACGCGCTCGCAGGCAAGGGTCGCTACATTAAATCTGAGGACGACAATGGATCGCGGCCTCCAATGAGAGCGGTTCTGAAATGATCGCTCCATTGGCGATATCGTCTATTCGGAACGTCGCGTTCGTTTGTTACACGGCTGGCCACTAGCTTTTACGGCATATATTCACCGCATTCCATCCAGTAGTTTTCCCCTTCCCTCGGAGAGAATTAATGCCTCCATTCATTCCTGGAATTTCAGGTAATGAGAGATACTTCTCTCTCCCTTTTTCCTGCTCCCTCTTTATGTTTCTCTCTCGCTCTTTCCTCTCCGCTTCCACAATTTTCTCTGTATTTCTCCGCTCGCGCGACCTTTCCTCCATTCCCTCCTGTTCCCGCTCCATATCTACCCACGTACCGGTGCTCCGTAATAGCGTGGTATTAGGAAGCGCCGTTATTATGTGCCGATAACATTGTTCCCTTCGAATCTTTACCGAGATGTCGGCCTGATACGCGATTTCGATCGTGTCCCGAGGTCGTCGCCGCGAGAAAGTCACAAAAGAGCGCGAACGTTGCGCGAACTAATGTTTCGTGGCCTATTAAGTCCCGTACTTCATCGAGGGAGCTCGCGTGAATCGAGCGGAGACGGTAACTCAAACGAGAACGAGTAACTTCAGCAAAGATTTGACTTTGCCTTACGCGTTACGCTCGCTGTCAAGCGTTAATGAGCATAACTCGATCGTGACGCGGAAAATGGCCGAAAGTTGAATTGTAATGAGCCAAACCGAGCAATTTATCCCGACAGTGTACGCCGCGTTATAGTATGTCCTGCAGCGAATGGCGAATAAAACTGACGGAACATGAAATCGCAAATCATCTTAGTAAAAACGCAAGATCGGTCGATAGCATTTATCGTCCTATCGTTAACGTATTTCCGATGATGTAATAACGCGATCGTTGATTTCAGTTCGTTTGTGCGCGCTAATTAGCGGCTCGGATGATGTAAAACAGTGCGGTGCCACCGAATACCCTTTTTTGATATGTTGCGCTTCCAGCGAGAAAGCATCGTTAAAATTACTGCTCGTTATCGCGGAAGGGCGGGAGGAGGGAGGGGAGATACGAGGGGAAGGATGGATGATGAAGGAAATGGGCGGAGGAGGGAGACGTGACGGGGATGGGCGCAAACGGAATGAGGATTAACAAAGATAATGAGTAATTTTCCGTCGCGTCGGCCCGACCCGACGGAAAAATACGTCTGCTCGCGGGTCGCTTGGATGCTTTTGTTGCACGGAAAAGTACGCACGACCGAGTAGTTCTTCGCGAGGGAGAGAGTAACGGAGAGACAATATGGAAAACCGCGCGTCGTGTACATCGCTGCGCGACGATATTACACGGCGACCCCGTTTCATTTATTTGCTCTCTGAATAGCAAATAGCAACGCCCGCCTGGACGTATATACGTCACGAGTTTGTGTGCGGATCGTCGGTATGTGCCTGTACACACCGCGCTCTAATACGTATTGTCTCGGCATTCGCGGATCAACATTGAAATCGCGCGCGAACGCTCGGCCACCCGCGTAAACGTTGAGAGCGTTTTGCGGCAGCGTTTTATTTTCGTGGAAAAAAGCCGGCTGACGTCTCTCGCGAACGTACGGCGGCGACGCACAGGAATATAATTAACAGGCGCCGAGACGACAGCGGCGCTACGGCCGGCCGCGCTCGCGTTTCACGCTCGTAAAAGAAAGTACCGAATACGAAAAGCGCGACGCGAAGTTGTTGCTACGAGGACTAATAAAATTGAGACAATATAAATGCAAATGCACCATTAGCCGGGGAAAGCAAAAATGCGCGCCGAACGTCGCGAGGGCCGAGGGACTCCGAGCCGATTAGCTCTTTCAACGAGAGCCCGGCGGCGACGGAGGGGTGCTTTTTAACGAGGCGTCCCTCCGCTTCCTACGTGTCGCATCTATCATCGTTAAGGAGCGTGGCACAATTTGGTTTAATTAGCTCTTAATTTAATTCAATACCGACTGCCATTACGAGATAANGCTATGAGAGGCAGGGGGGGGGGGGGAGAAACACGCGGCAGGCCGGCTGGCCGGCGTAGGCAGGGGTTGGTGGTAGTTGCGTTCGCCGACGTACAAGAACGTCCACTTTTATCGTTTCATGAACGAGATTAACGTTGCATTTTCTTTATTGTCCGCCCGAACCGCCCCGTTTTGCTGGAAAGCCCGACTCGCTGGAGTAAGACGGACACCAGCGGAGCACTCGCGGCCGGCCGGGAGAAATGGAAATACGCGGAGATGAAAATATACGCCCCAATTCTCGCGTCGCCGCGTCTCCCCGCGTTATACACGCGTCTCCCTCTTGATACTGGCGGAAAAATATCTTTTCGTTCCGAAATAGGCCGACATCCAGCTTGGCCTTGGCCAAGCTTCCCTTGTAACCGTGATATGCGGTTGCAAAAGGTAAGAAAATAAGGGAAAAGAAGCGTCTTTCGCGTCTTCTATTTCTTCTCTTTCTTCGGCGGTGTCGCGAACGTGGTTCGATCGGATCGGAGGAAATTCCACGAGGGAACGATCGTTCCGATCATCGAATTCGACGGGATATTTCCCGCGCGTACGGAGTCGCAATTATTTACGAAGCTCCCGCGAAAAATACATCTTTTATCGGTTGACGTGATTCGCCCGTATTGAGAAACGATTCCGCGCGCGATCGTTAGGCGGCCTTATTACTATTCCGGAAGCGGCTCGAAATTTATGTCCGGCGCGGTTAGTCTCCGTGAAATTTTCACTTATCCCGCTCGTCTGCACCGTATCTTTTATCCCGAAGGACAAATTGGATAGTCCGACGAAAGGGTATGATAGGGGAGAACTCCATCCAATTTGCAATGCACAGGAGCGGCCATGCTTGCTCCGCCGTCTATAGCACTCGCATTACGTGCTCGCGCTGTGCCGGCCTTGATAATAACTTCATGTCGTTCGTTCGTTCGTTCGTTCGTGCGTCTTTTTTTCACGAATGAACCCGGGGCGGCGCGCCGCGCCCGTTGTTCTATTTGCACTGTAAAAAATCCAGAACCATCCCGCGCCGTCTCTCGTTACGACTCGTCGCGGTCATTTCGCCGTTTTCTCGCAAAAATTTCTTTGTGACGGGTATTTCGACAAAATTCACGTCGCTTTTGGGGAAAACGCGAATTGTTAGTGCGTTTCTTGCGCGGCTGGAAACAAATTGGCAATCCGACCGCTCCGATAAAAGGAATTTACTCTTTTGTGCCGTTATAGTGCTCGCTACGCGAGTAGGTAAGCGGGACCGGCGACTAGCATTTACGGAGTACAACGGGGGTGTATATATTAGAAGCGTTCGCGCGCGAATTTACGGCTTCTTCGCGCGGCACCGCGCGGTGCATTCACGAGCGTTTCTTAATTCGTTACGTTAAAGAGAATTTTCCATTAAATTCGTCGCGCGCGTACTCGCGCTTCAGCTACGGCTCGAATGCACACACACACACACACACAGAAACACATATCCACGCGCAAAGACGGTAGTACGTCAGGGTCGCACTAAAAGGCGAAAGTACGCGCACGTGCAAGGAACTGCATCCGCTCGTCGGCGTCCGGGATGCAGGCGTGCAGATTTACGGAGAGGCTGGTGGAGTGACCCGAATATGTACGAAGTGATGCATTACGCGGCTGCTACTGGCGTATTATGAATTTTCAGCTTTTATTACGACGCGTGTATCCCGGCGACGCCGTCAGCGCGGGACACTGCCGACGACGTTTAATCCATTTCAAATACCGCCGGTCCTCTTTACAAAAGGCGAAGACAGAACAATCGCTCGAGCGCGCGCGAGGCGAATGTTGGCGGAAGAGGCGCGGACGGGGATAATAATGGAACCTTCTTCAGTTATATCGGATATAATTCTCTACCTTGAGGCGCGCGAGAGATGCTTCTTCCTGTTCTGGTATGTCTGAAAAAATACAGGCGAACCCGAAATCGTAACCGAAATTCGTAATCGTCATTAATTACGAAGAAAAGAAAAGTAATCGTGTACGTCGCTCGCCAAGTTTGGTTTCCGAAAAGCTTTGGCAGTCGCCCGTAGCTCGAAGTTCGAATCGTTGAGTGATTCGACGTTGTCGTTAGGGAAAAACTGCGACTTGGAATTTGTCGTAAAAAGCTGTCGTTGAAACGGCGAGGCTTGATAGGCATCTTTTATTCCGTTTCGGGACGAGCAATCGATTAATATTTACAAAAGTTCATTGGATTTCTAGTAATTTTTCTTTCATCCGCCGCTTCCCACGCTTGCGGGGCGACTTATTCTTTCAGTCGACGAAATCACCGACGATCCGACGAATTTTCGCGGATTTATAAATATTATTCCCGGATCACGCGCGAATTATGCGTGGGAAAATAACGCTCGGGTCTTTGAGCGAAGGCACGTTGCGCGAGCCTATGAGGCTCGAAGAGGCGCGCGCGCGCTTTTTAATCGCGCCGCGATCTAAATGACACAGCCATCGAGCGTAACGTGAAATTATGCAGATGTTAGTTGCGCACACAGCAATTCGCCGTTTATTCACCGTTCCGATATCTTGATATCGTCATTCCGCAGGCGACGCACACGCGAATCCGTTTGTTGGGTGTTCGCGAACAGTCGCGTGTGTCGCATAATTATAATCAATGCGCGCATACATCTGGCGAGCTGTGCGCAGTCGCGTCCTTCGACACTGATGTTTTCGTCCTTCTCTGATCTCGGCCGAATCGCCATCGACTTAGGCACGCGTCCGACTTCGTATTCCCCGCGAAGGATACAAATGCGTGCTCGATCGGCGTCGCTTCTCCTAAAAGCGCCGACAGGAGAGAATGTCGGCGGAAAAGAGAATTTGGATCGCGCGTTTCTCCGCGGAGGAACCGAAGCCGCGCATGAATAATCATGAAAGCTCCACCGGGGGAATGCGGACGAGGCCAACGATCGGGGGTGAGCACGACCAAAATGTATTTACATATTTTCCATCGTGCCGGTTACTCTCGCCGTTTCGCCCGCGGGAGTAGCTTCGCCCGCTACGGTCACTCGCGCGAAATACTACTTGAGAGATCGGAAATGCGAACATCCTCGCGCTCGCGTAACAACTACCGTATTCTCCGTCGATTTTACCCCCGTCTGCTTCTTATTTCCCCGACTCGATCGCGGAGCCGGAAAAATTGTAATAAATTACCTGAGAAATTGCGATCTCTCGTTTCCGCGACGGTTAATTCGCGAATTAATTATTTCGGTTTCTCAGCTGACAACTGACAGCCTTTGCCCGTCTCCGCGTGCAATCCTTAAAACACAGGTATGCCCTCTGTATAACAGGAACATATTTCCTAAGAATAGAATTCTACCCACAATGCCGCGTTTGACCACCGCATGCTGCGTTCCGTCTACCTCGCGACACGATTACCGCTTTGCGCAAAGCATTCGGGGAACACTTTCATCTCGGTCTCTTTTGGACCTGCCAAGAATTCGTGCTCGCTGCTCGCGGGCTTAAAAGTGTTTTCTTCAATGCAAATCGCGATTTCCACACAGAACAGTCACGTCCGATAGTCCTGGGAAAATCAAGTCGGATACTTTCTCGATAAACTTGAAAGTTCTCGTTGAAGAAGCCGGAAACGTTGCCGTACGCAGCCTCGGTATTGCGTTATTTTCGCTCTGAGCACGCAAGTGTTTCCTTAACCTTCTTCAACCCGTCGGAAAATCTTCTATCACGGAAGAAGAGACTGTCTTTCAAAACAAAGCGATACTCGAACGGTTCTTGGGAGAACCTCGAAGGGGATCACCGCACATGTCCCGCTAATAATCGTCAGAGTTACCGGTGTCGAGTCGGCAGGCGAGTTCGTTTTCAATTCTGTCTATCCGTCTATCCGTTGTCAACGGCATATCCGGCAACAACAGTGCATTCCACGCATTTCGCGTTCACTGCGCATAAACAGCAATGTACCCAACAAAAGATGAGTCGTCTCGCCTCCCCGTCCCCTCTGCCTTGGAAGCGTCGTGGAAGGAAGGTGGCGGCGATGGGAAGAGAAGGAAGAGAAGGAGGAGGAGGAAGAGAAGGAATAGCAGGAGAAGGAGAAAGAGGAGGTGGTGGGACGGAGGACTACTCTGTTTGCTAATTACTCGGCGTCGGCACATTTGCATCCACGTTCGCGCCAGCCCTCGGCTGGTGGCGTTAACCTTCTCATTAAACGTAATTGTTTGCAATAATTTGATGCCACCTGTCTCCCTCCGACCGTTACTACCAGGCAACTTCTCCACTAAGTCTCTCCGCTCCGCTACCTCCTTGACTGTTGCACCATCGCCCGTGACTGTCTTCTGGCGCTCCATCGTCGGCGTGTATATGCACGCAGCTCCGAGCTTGCCGTGAGCGAGCTTGGCAACCCCCCCCCCCCCCCC
>NW_014557287.1:1358786-1364095 GCF_001313825.1 Dinoponera quadriceps | reverse complement strand
CCCCGCGCGTGCTTCTCGAGGCGCGAATATACACGGGAGAGATTCTGATTGTAGACTTTCCTCGACTTCCCTTCGAAGATATTCACCGTGGCGGAGCTCGCAGAAGTCTTAACCCGCGTTCGCCGTGACGGCGTATCGCTCGTGCTCGTCTGCATCGCGTCTCGCTAACTCGAGATATCCGGTACTTCGCTCGCGCGAATGAGACCCCACACCGGAATTCGACGGCGGGGGGAAACTCGGCCGCGATTGAATATCGATTCACCCTTAAATCGTCGCGTTTTAATTCAGCCGCGATTACCGTAAGTCGAGAGAGAAGAAAGGTCGTGTCGAAGTCGCCCCGGCGATATTTCGTTGTGAAATCACGGGTTACACGAGGAGCAAAGAGTTCTCAGATGAAAAGAACGCCGATACGTCTGCGAAGTATTGCACGAAGGTAAAAAGGAAGAAAGAGCTCGCGTGTTACTTTGAAGTCGGTTCTATCGACGCGACAGTTTGATTCGTTCCTTATTATCGTGAAGGAGCGCGACAAGTATGCATGGGGCGAGGGGTGGGTCGCTATATGTACGTGATCACCGAGTGCAATTCGTCGTCGGTATCGATGCGCCGGCGTATAACTCTAGTGAAACTCCGCGAATCTTCACTGTTTGCCGTGCAAACTCGATATAGCTTGCATCGTCTCGCGGCGCTGCGCCAATAAGTATTCGCAAACGATAAATCCTTCTCCCCGCTTTCGTTTCCGCCGCCTCCCCACGAACTTCGCTTCGCGGCGAAGGGGAGAAAGACCAGAGAAAGAGAGAAAGTGGCAGGAGAGAGAGAGAGAGAGAGGGAGAAAAATGCAAAACGACAATTCGCGCAACTTTTTCCCGTACGTCTGTAAGCCCCGAATATACCACCGAAGCCGGGCTTCATCGGTCGAATCAAACTGGGCGCCGTTATATCGCGGGCGAAATTACGTGATGATAACCGCGCGTCGGTTGATAATCAAGCGGATCTCTCGACTCGACACATATATCGTGTTGGGTAATAACGAAACTTCATCTCGCCGAGATTGGTGCGCTAAGTAATTTCGGTGCGCGCTTACGTTCGGCCGAACAACGTAAAGATCGACGGCGTGAGTCAAGCTGGCGGCGCTCGCGGGAGTAAAGCGCGATTTAATTAACTCGGCCGCCGCCGAAATTCCGCGGGACGACAACGAGCTTCTGACGGCCGCATTAAAACTACACGGGCGCGCTTTTACGCCGCAGTTATTGACCACGTACAGCATATCCGGCCGACGGCGCTGTCCGTTTATTTAACGCAATATTTCGTGCCGCACTGCACGCTGCCTCGCGTCGATGAACCGTGACGTGCAGATAACGGCGCGGTGAGGGGTGAAAGACAGACACCGTCGGTAGTGGGTGAGAGGAGGAAAGGGGAGGAGGGAGAATGAACGAGTGAACGGACGAAGGAAGGGAGCGAGGGACTTGGAAAGATCGCAGCGACACTCGCGTAAGACCCGACCTAAGCAGCTTATCTGTTGATGATGCACTGTATTTTCCGCTGATACTCCCGCGGTCTTTCTCTCCCTCGCCTCGCCCGCCCTCCCGCTTTCCTTCTCGTCCTCCTTCGCAGCTCCGCTACACGACGGAGTGTCCCAGCTTGATAGCGTGTCGTTTTCTCCCGCATAACCCGACCTTATCCCCACCCTGACCTGTGCTGCGGTCCGCGCCCGTCTTCTTAGTCCCCTCAGCTCTTTCCTCCGCGTAACCCTCCGTCCGTCGTAACCCTCATCTAACTCCTGCGCGAGCGTCTCCCGTCCTGGGAAATCCGTCGCCAGCGGTATCGCGCGCCGACCTTCCCTGAAGCAAACTCTCCTTCACCACACACACACACACACACAAAAATATACCTCGTTGACGACGTCACTCTCTTCCCCGCCTCGTTCGACGTGGTAACCTCCACCGCCCGACGCGTGTCTGACAAATTACATGAGACGTTCATTATGAGAGACTACCGCGAAATTACCCGCGCACTGCCACGGGCTGTTTCATCGTGACGATACACATCGCATCTACGCATGGTCCAAGTACGCAATGTAACTTGACGTAACGTGCGTGCGTGCGAAGTTCTCGCGTTCAGGAAATCGCTAGAATACTGGAGTTACTTGATTCCACGATATTACGCTTCCATTAGCGACATTAATAATACAGCGGACATAATGAGTCGAAAGCGTGCCGAGATTTATTCGAAGATAATCTGTGGTATTATTAACACTTTAATGGCCGCTCACATAACATGTGTGTGATAGCCGTTCCGGAACAACTGTTATTGTCCGCTCACTCATGTGTGTGATGCTACCGCCGAAGATTATTGGCCAGTACCACACTCTCTGTGTGATGATTTATGAATGTAAACAACAAATTTGAATAAAGTTCTTTTAAATTAATTCTTCAAAAATATTGCCGGCCTTTGGCGACGTTTGACTGCGTAGAAGTGCGGCCATTAAAGTGTTAATGCACGCTCGGAAGGAGCGAGTTAAATTGACGCTGTCGGCCACACTCTAGTACAATCATACTCTGTATGTTAAGTAGAATGCTTTAATTAAAAGCATCCTAAATAGAGAAGAAGAAATGGAGTGTGGTTGAAGTACGGAGCGGTCCTCAGCGACCGAAAATGTGAAAAATTATTTTTAGAACACAATACACAAAAAACAGAAAAATTGTGTAAAATCAATATTAATAAAAAATAAACAAGAAGAACGGGAAAGATTGGGCGCGCGCGAACATTCGCACAAATTAAAATTCCTGTCGAGAGCCCTGGTGGCCTGTGGAAATAAATAACAGTAGTTTTACACTCCGTAGAACGATACACGTTAAAAAAAGAAATAGTAAGTTGAAAACAAGTGTTCGGAAGAACTCCGTAATTGATCAAGTTCAAGCGTGCGTACAAAACCACGAAGATGAAAAATTCTGCCGACGATCTCAGCGTTCTATACAAGCAAAGGATTGTATAATATACGTGATTCTCTAAATTCGCTAATGTAGCGAAAATGATTCGCGCTATTGTATATAATCTCGCCCACTTAAGATACTACTTAATTGCGTGGTCGCTTAAAGTATGACATTTTAATTCTCGCTATTGTCTCGTTGATATTGCACGCTCCCGTGATGAACGAGCCATATTGGTTCTTTGAATAAACATCGGAAGGGTGTCCCGATCTATCCTACGTCTTAATTAGCACCCGAAACCTAACACGGCTTCGATATTAGCAACGATTAATCAGCGAAGTAAGGGTGGATCTCGAGTAATGTAATTTCGTTGCCTAATTTAAATTGACGACGAGACAGCTATTTATCCAGCCTTGTGCCACTGATTATCTATTCACCTCGTGTGTTTGCGGTCGTCAACCGGCCCTATTTCGCGTACACCGGCCGCCGTCGTGATAATTATAAATAAATATCGATCACGTCGCATCGGGAGGAGAGATCTATCGCGCTTTTGAGCCCTTCGTTAGACCGCTGTGCGTGCGATAATCATTAATTTCGCATCTGCAAATTGACGGGTGTCGCGTCATTAATCGGACGTGTTTACAAGAAAGTAACCTATATTATATCTTGTAATTCAGCGCAAATACGTGCTCGGACGACGCGCACGGGGTTGCAGTTAATCAACCGGCGTCTGAATAATCATACCATTTCCCGATGCTTAACGATTTAAGATCCCGCGTTGTTTGCAAAACACTCGGATTTGCGCGATTGCGAAATCGCTCGCGGTACAGCGGCGAGTAATTGGATTCACCGCTAAAGAGAGTAATTTCTCTTGTTCGAGGTCGCCCTTGTTTTCGATAAACAGTTACGGTCGCTCGCGCAATTCTCCTCGTCGTCGGTGCGCATCGCCGCCGAGTTTGAAATTATGCGACAAATCCTCGCGGCGTAATGAACGTGTTTCGCATATGCCAAACCGTCGTTATACAAGATTACGTCCCCGGAAACGCAAGCGCGCAAGCCTTAACCCGTAAGCTCCTCAAGTGCTGTACCGTGTTCTGAATGTCGAGCGCTCTATATTAAATATCCGGCGTCAGCGTTTCGAGCCCGTGCATACACCTAAAACGTAGAATGACAGGGAGAGAATGTCGCGCGACGACAATGCCGCGCCTTCCATTCAAACGGCCGGCATTTCGACGTGAAAACGTTCGTCGATGTAAAAAGAATCGGCCCGGCGATTATTAATGGATAATCCGATTTTCCCCGGCGATTGATGAACCATTTTCCGCGATACAATTACATATCGGTACACACCATGGAGAGACGAACGAAGGAGAGAGAGAGAGAGAGAAAGAAAGGACGCTGAGAAAGCACATATGGAGAGAAAGAGAGGATGCAACGAGGCAATAACCGAGTAATACCGTAATGACGCGATACGCGGGGATATAACGCTGCGCTTTCCGTCCTTACGCCTTGCATGCGCCTTTGTAACCTCTCGAACACGCGGCGGGATTTTTAACTTCCGCTACTAGTAACCGGTATCGGAGAAACAATGCGTACACTCGGGCTCGTCGCTTCGAATAGCTGCGGCATAAAATGAAATTATTACGCGAACTCGCAGCATTGTCTGCGTAAATGCGGAAAAATGTTTACGTACCAGTGGCGGATGGTAGCCCGTAAAAAAATTACCTTACAGCGGTCGCGATGCCGCGGATGTGGTTACCTCTCTCGCGTTACGTCTCTGTTATCCGGCGGAAAAATAGCAGACGATAACCTGCCTATCTACCTGCCCGCTTACCTGTCTGCATCGCCGTACCTAATTTCCGAACGGTAAAGAGAAACGAGCCGATGCGCGAGACCGAAAAGAGCTCTCTTCTCTTTGTTCGCGAAACATTACGCTATAAACGAACGAGCAACTCAATTACAGCATGGCGAAATCTACGCGAATTAATATCCCACATGTCGCGAACGCATGCGGAAACGTAACGTATGTTACGCGAAACGTGATTACGCGCTGGCGGCCGTGTGCGAAAATATGAGATGCGCTCACGAGATGTGTGTGTGTGTGTGTGTGTAATATAATATTACGGAATTATTTAAACACGCGCAGAAACGGGCTCTATTGTCAGCGGAATCCGTTAAGAATTGAACTCGATAAACTCACGGTCATGCGTTTCGCCAATTGCAGCGCCGGCAGTGGCGCAGTCGACCGGCGCAATCTAGGATAGAGCAAGCGGCGGACGCGACGGCTGTTTTGCGCGAGAATTGCGGTGGAACCTCCGGAATAATTGACATCGCGGTGGTTAACGGCGCATGATATGAGGTGTGCGGCCGGGAGGGGGGGGG
>NW_014557287.1:1319471-1358769 GCF_001313825.1 Dinoponera quadriceps | reverse complement strand
GGGGGGGGGGGTGAAAAAACGCGTATAAAATAAAAAATGTATCGCATAACTGGCGGTCTCGCGCGCGCATACACAATGCCACGTACCCGCACACGTACAGGCGCGACCACGCGCGCACGGTGAAACGTGCGTCGGTCTGCACGAGAGGGGACGTCAAGAGCAGCCGCCGAAATAGTCCGGGATGAAAGTGGGTTGCGAGGAGAGCTGGCGGTGGGAAGAGGGAGCGAGAAGAAACGGGGAAAAAGCACGCGGGGATAACAGGCACGCGCGTATCGGCGGCTCGCGATCGATGCGCTCGGCGGGCCGGCGCGTGTAAAAGGGCGCGATGCACCGCGGCTGTTCGAAACGCACCGCTGCACCGGTACGAAGCGAGCTGCGGTAGGCAGATTTCGTCATTCGTTTGAACGTACAGTCGGCCGTGCCTTTAACGCCGATATCAATTTCGCAATTTTTGTTTATATGCGCTCCCCCAATTTTTCGTTTGTCCGCCGTCGAATGAGGTAATTTCGTCGCGGGTACATCCGCTCCTCGCTGGCCCGAATTGAAAATGTGCTGTTTCCGTGCGTGCGCGACCTCGTTATGATAATAATTTGCCAAATTCAGCTCTTTCATCGCGTAATCGTTTTCTGGATCGCTTGACGCGAGCGATTAACGCGACGTACCTCGTGAAACGGGGGACGAAGGTTTTTTGCGAAAATAACCGTTGTCCGCGGCAACGGATTGCGATTTATTTTTAATCACGTCGTGTCCATCGGAGGGAGATGCGTGTGCCGCGACTCGAGTCGCGCTTTTCGCCAGGCGGCTCCGCGCGCGTAAGGATCGCGCCCTAATTGTCCCGTCTTACTCTCCCGGCCACGAGGGGGCATCGTGACAACGGCAATTATCCCGGCTGTGTCTATCAACAAACACGATTAATCGGTACAGCGGCAAACAGCGCGTACGATTGCCATTATCACGCGTGTACGTTTGATCCGTGACGCTTCCCTCGCTCTCCAGACATCGGACGTGGGTAAACGTATTTGCAGAGGTGCAGAGGGGCTAATGATAATGTAAGTTCATGTCTGGCGTTCGCAAAGCTCCGGCCTAAGTGCGAAACCGGGAATGCGAGGGCGGAATGCCGCGCGTCCACGCAGATATGATCCCACGATGATCCGGAACGGTCGGTTTAATCCGCGGATTGGACGCGGCGCGGGCTAACGTCCGACGTTATCCGGCGCTCTCGTTGCCGCTACGTCATGCATTATTCGGGAATGAGTGCCGGTGCAAAAGAGAGAGAGAGAGTGCCGTTCGGCAATCGGTCGAAAACCGCTACGGCGAATCCGCGCGGATGAGGGAAATTTTTAATTTTAGTTTTTCAAATTTCCGGACTTTCGAGGCGCCGTCGCCGATAACGATAATCCCGGCGGCGGCCGGTGCGGGAACGAGCGGGCGCGCGATTACTCTTCATAAATATCGCAACGTCAGTTATTTCGTTTCTCACATGAAGCTATCGGGCACGATGGAGAGATGAGTTTCCCACCGTGGGGGTTGTAAAATTTTCATAGTCGCGTTATATATGAATTTTATTGTTGGCCATTGTGTTACGGCCGCGCCGTTGACGTTTGATGTCCCGCCGTAACATTGCGTTTCGCGGAACTTTCGTCGGGGCCGTTACCACCGCGAGCGGAATTCATTTCACCGTCGGGACGACGCCCACCTCTCGCTCTCGCGAGAGAGCGATAGAAACGCACGGATCCTCCCGTCGCCGATAAATTCGACACACGGTAATTACATATTACTCCGGCGAATATCGCAACTGGGAACAGCGCGAGTTGCGTTCGCCGCGAGCTCATAAAGCGGCCGGAAGGCGCGTGTCACCTAGCCGAAATTGTCGTCGCCTCCTCTCGCCCCGTCTTCCTCCGTCCGCTGTAACGCAAAATGTGCTCGCGCTACGTTTACCCTCCCGTCCTTTCATCACCGTTGTGGAACGACACGCGCGCCCGGAGTTACTTCACGACTGCACACTTCGCACACAAGATCTGCATAAGCCAACAAATCTCGTCTGTGTCGGGTTACAGGTGTCGTAAAGGCGGCACGCCAATTACAGTAAGTACCCGACGGGCGCGCGACAATGTAACGTTCGCGCGCCCTTCGTAACGAGATCGCAGATTGCAATTACTTCGCGTAGTCCGCGCGTGTGTCGGTACGTGACACGGCGCGAACCCGAGCGCATTTATTACGGCCACTTGCGGCAGACAATAATGGCATTAAGTCCGCCGATATCTCAGGATATTAATCTGAAACGAGAGCTGCATATCGTCGCGGGCATTACCACTTCATTTCCCATTCAATTACTCGCGCCGTGGAAATGTTTCTAGGACAGTGGGACGGTGCTACGAACGTCATGAATTTCACTCCCGCACGTTTGTGTCTGTGTCCACGCATATCAATACAGCCCCGCTCCCGTGCACACACGCATACAAGCACGCGTACGCAGGCGCGTGGCTGCGAGATGATAAATTATCGCCCAGCTGCGAATGCAAATGACACCGCAGATCGATGAATATGATAAATAGCTTATTAATTGTTAAGTATCTCTCGAATATCGCTCCTTCAAATGGTGTCAGGAAACGTGATAAGACGCGGGCGATCCTGTCGGATAAAGCAATGCGTAATTATTCGTTTTCTTAAGCACCGCGTTTGCGTACTGCGCAACGTATTTCTGCGATTTATGAATGTACTACGTTACTCGACTAATGCCTCGTCTCTCTCTCTCTCTCTCTTCTCCATGCGGGCTCTCAGAACTCTGGTATATTAACGTATCTTAATTCATTAAAAATGCTGTTATTAATATTACCATGTTCGTCCGGGGGTCGCCTTTGCCTCCTGACGCGAAGTAATCGCAAAAACGTAAATTAATTGCACCGGTGCACAAGCGTGCAATTATAAAGCGCATTTTATGTCGCATTTGAATACACCGGCTTTTGTGACGTTGCGCGGCGGTGGGACGTCCCTCATTGGACGGCTTGGCATCGCGAAATTACGCGTGTTTCGCTGTAGTCCAATAGCCCCTCTCGACGAGAAAGTGAGTGGTCGGGGTTGTATTTCTGGGGGAAGGAAAACCGTCGAGTGCACTGCAGTTTTCTCTGCGACGATTAATTTCCGGTAGCTTGGACACTGGCACTTTATTACTCCTCGCCGAGCGAGGAACAGGAATGAAGTAACTACACCGAGAAGGCTCCATAGGATTTCTTCACCTCGCTTTACACGTACTTTCACGGAGGAGAACATTTATTTTTGCGGCCAACAATACGGCGCGCGAGCGTATCGTTTTACTAAGGCGCTATCCCCCTCCCGCTTCTTCCGCCCCCGCCTACCTTATTTTTAGTCGTCATTTCTCTCTTGCTTCTTTTTTCAATTAGCCGCGTCTCGACGCCGTGACGGACGCGCCGGCGCCGGTTAAACTCCCCTTCCGTTTCTACGAGTGCACGGTGTCGCGAATTGCCCGCGTTTACTCTTTCTCTCCCCTCTATTCTCCGTTCTCTCTCGTCCGCGCATTCCTCATGACGTGAAATAAATTTCGCCTGACGAAGCGCGAGCGCTCTAATTATAGCGCGACATCAGGCAAGGAGATACCGTGGAACATCGTGCGGCGGATTCGTCCCTTTTAGAGATATCGTAGATCCCGTGCGGATGTTGCTTGATTTTTAACATGTCCTTTTTAATATAGACACTCATTTTCTCGCTTAACACAGGCAGCTGGCTGGCTGGATTCCTCCTTCTCCGGGCGTACGCGCGCGCTAGTTAGCCGATTACTCGGTCTCTTCCCCTTTCCCTCGTCCTTTCGTCGGCCCCTTTCTCCTTAGCGAGAATGCGTGAAAATGCGTTACGCGGAACACGGAAGGCTCGAGTGCCCTTGTTTCGCCGGTATGCTCTTCGAGCTTTACTCTTTACAAAAGAGAGCGCCCTCGAGACCCTTTGGCCGCGCCCACGGTGAGACGACGACCCTAGCCTAGCGCGAGATCTTCATTCTTTGAGTTCCAGAAAGCAATTTGTCCCGTCTACTTTGCACTGATGAATGTCCCCGTATTCATAAGGCCGCGCCACCCGGTCGCGAGGCTGGAATGCTCGACGGTTTCGGAGGGATTAGTCGGCGAGAATTACTATAAAATATGACAGAAGCGAGCAGCGAAACGGTCACAATAGTCGCGCAAACAGCTCGACCGCGCGCGCCCTCGCGACTGCTCGTGGCAAGCTCTTTCAGCCGGGGATTCTTTTGTACAAACTGAATGTTATTCGTGACAAATACCGCGGGACGAAAGCGTTTGAGCCGCGGGACAATGTACCGGCTTAAGTCGGGTTTTCGGAATTTCGGGAAAAGGCGGGCCAAGTGCTCGAATTAATAACGAGAAATTAAATCGCGGGTGGTACGAATTGCCAGATTCAGTCCTTGTATGTCGATATTACGCTCACCTCGATTCTCGTAACCGCGCCATCGGCTCCTTCCCATCCCTTCTGCGAGGAAGGGATAGCTCGCGGAGGGATGGCCCGCAGTTATACTTACGTCCGCGAGGAATCGCACGTATTACACCTCATTTAAGACTGCAAAAAATGGCCGTCGTCTAAAGGGTCTCCCCGAGGATCTTGTTAGTCGTAACAATTCCGCACGACCATTCTTTCCATGCGGCGATATCGAGCTTAAATGGCGGGGTAAATGCTAAAAAGCCGTTCGTTTGAATGAAGACCGAGACCGTTTCGCAGACAGTTCCGGAAGTCCACTGTGCCGCGGTTTCACCGTGAAGCGAGCGTTGATGATATAAATTTATATCCGGTATCGCGCCCTTTCGTGACCGTCTCTTCGACGAGCGAATTTTCGAGCGCGAATAGCTCGCTGTAATTTACTACGAGCAGTGTCGATACGCTGTCCGACCAGATTTTACAGAAGCGACGGATACTCCGCAGCAACGCGCAGCGATAGTCTCTCGTGTTTGCGATCGTTCGCGTCGTAAAATTTTGATTCCGATACGTCTCGCTAAATTGTGCGGCACGCCGTAACATGGATCGATCAGCTTGCCCATTTCCGTGTCTGAGAGAGCTCCAGATTGAGCCTCTCTCGGTACGTTAAACTACAACTTCCCCTTATCAGTGAGACTATTCGAGTCGAAATTTTGGTTCTACGTTAATCCTACAGCTTCCAACTCGAAGTACCAGTGGAGAGTCTTGAGATATAACACTATACAAGCTGTTTTCCTTTAACACTGCGGATCACTTCTTATTGCCACTTTATCGAGGTTTCGAGGAGGACTTATTTTAAGACTTGTTTAATATACGATTATCGCGGTAGTCAGCCTCCATTTAGAATTTTCCTTCTAAATGTCAACAGGAAACGAAGAAAAACAGTAAGTTAAAGCTGTTATTAACGTCATTTTAATCAGTCAGCTTTAGCTACTATATGAAATTATTGAGTGCAGGGACCTCCTCAGGATCCTCCTCATTCTCATCTTGTTCACTGCGACTTAATTCATTATTACATCACATTTCTTTATATAATCTGTTGTTTTTCTTATATTTTTCTTCCTTTTCTACGACGATCGTCTGTACTTCTATCATATATAATCCAAATCGTTACTCTTAGAGGATTTATCTTAGAGTATAATAAAGTTGATTCTAATTGCAATTCTAAATAAACGTGTGTAGTATCGGACAATGGCCTGTATAGTGTTACATTTCGAGATTCCCCATTAATCCTTCAAGTTCGACGGAATTTGCAGGATTAATGCAACACCACGATTTCGATTCGGGCATATACCGTGTTTACGCGCGTACATACGTGAAGAAAGGAGGAAACGTTCCATAATTTACGTTTCTTTATTCACGTCACGTCAGGTAAAAATTATAATGGGAACGTAAATGAACGCGACGTATATCGCGATTTCGAGCGTTCGAGGTTTTGTTCCTTTTAATGCGTCATGTGCAACATAAACAATTAATAGAATTCGGACAGTATTGTGCGCGTAACGTGCACGTAATTACCGTACAGGCGAAATTCACCCGGACCTTAATCTTTTGTGCGCGGCGAGTGATTTATTTAATTAACATATTTCACCGAGCGTCTGACGCATGGTTATTAAAGCGCGCTCTCTTTTATAACGTTCGGCATATTTTCAGATATGAAAGGATATCGCGCAGCGTCGTCTATTGTTGTCGGCGGTCTGTGAATTAACGAGACCTCCGCTTACTCGAATCATATTCCGGGCGTTTTCACCGACCGATTGACGTGACTTCGTAATTATCGTTCGTGCTTCCGTTACACCGTGCTTTGCAATGCGACGGCCCCTCGGATCGCAGATCGGAATCGAGATATCCTCCAGCCGTGAAAATTCACGTCGTCCTCGTCGGCACTTTCGCCGGGGAGATGGTCGGGGGGAAGGACAACGGGGTAACCGGGTAAGGGCCAATCGAAAATTCTATCGCGAACAGCGCTGCGAGACGTTTCTTTACATCTTAAGACGGGCTTTTATCGGCACTTGCTCGCTCGCTCGCTCGCGTAACGCCCGTCCCCTGATAAATGCGGGCATCGAGCAAACTGGCAATCGATTAGAACAAAAAGCGCCGCCGAGAACATTTTTCCACCTCTCAAACTTTTCGCATTACCGGGAAATAAGTTTACTTTTGTTCCTCTCTTTCGCGCTTGATCCCCAAATCGAGCTTCCTCCTGTTGCCCCTCCCTCCTCCCCCGTCCTCTTTCTTCTCTCTTCCCCTATCCCATTCTCCTTTGCGCACGTCCTTACAACAGCCTTAGGGAACTTCTACGCGGACAATCCCTTTGGCAGCGCTCGATACCGTCGAGAGGGACTTCTTTCCGGTTTCGCCCGCGCGCTTAAGTGAAAAGTTAGAAATATCTGTTCGACAAAGAACATTTTATAATTCATCGTGCAGGAGACTGTGACTTTTTTTTCTTCTCCTACGCGTTACCCTTCGACGAAGTTTTTCGCGAAACTAGCAGCATCGAGATTCCGAACGCTGCGTCGTTCATTCGGTTACTCACCGCAATCAAGGATCACAAGGAGGTCCACGAGAGAGAAATGTCTCTCATTACGTTCCGTCATTCGCGTCACGCACTTTATATCGCCGATGATAGGCTATAAAAGAGCCCTTTAATCGCGTTCTTTACGAGAACAGCCGAGCAACGTCGTAAGTCCGCCTGACGGAAATACGAAGCGAGAAGAAGAAGGCTCTAAGCAATGAAGGAATCCGCCGTTAATGTTCGATAACCCGTTTGCGAATTAAATGCTTTATCAGCGCGCGTATCAATTACACGACGACGCGCGAACGCGTCCCGATTGCGCCTTGTGTTTAGATTTTGTACATCGGTCGGTCTCTCAATATCCATGACGCGGCACGCAGAGGCTACGTTGCTTCATGAATATATAACCGTTTGTCTGGCGAATTACAATCGATGCGACGTCCCGACGTCGCGGCGCGAGCGATGACCTATTAAGAGGTCGGCCGCGGCCGAGGCACGAGGACTGTTTCTGTCGGGCACGCGTGTATTCAGCGCGTGTATTTACGCAGTTAAGATAATTCAGATTTAAGCCGATGGCGTTCGGGTACGCGCGGATTGCGCTGCTGCGCACACAATGGCTGTTTCCCGGTCCATGCGGAAATGGGGAACGCAGCACGGGCGCAACCGAGGCAAAATCGGATTGTTATCGAGTACACGAGCGCGCGCTTCGCCGCTGCGTGTCTGCGGTATTATCGCGCGAAACGCGAGCTTTGCTTTCGCGGGGATTGGCAGGAAGAGGACCCCTGGCGCGATTCTTCGACGAGTAACCTTAAGTCCCACGCTAGGGACGATTAACAAGGCGATTTGAAGCTACGTTGCTCGGCAACGTGGCCCACTGTTGATTAAGTCATTCGTTCTCGCGATCACTGTGATTCCGAGGCGAGCCGGAGAATAAGAGAGAGGGAGAGAGTAAATGTATGGTGCGCTGTGCCTCGAATAAACGCGAGGAGGCGAACAACACGGCAGCGAGGGCGGCCCGTTCCATAGTCACTTCGATTGGGTTAACAGAGGTGGACTAAGTAAGTGGAAGCGTGACGGCGGCGAAGTGGCGGGCCTCTCCTCACCTGTGAGAACCGTCTCCGCCGGTGAGAAGATTGGCGTAAAGCGTGGATTCGCGCGACACGCGAGAGACGGTCGCGCACCCGGTGGCACGCGTGGCTGATCTTCGAAGGGACATAAATCCCACGGACTGACAGACGTGACAAACGTCCGGGATCGCCGTACGGTGTTCTGGGCGTCTGGTCGCCATCTTTCAAAGACGACGTTAGATTTAACACGAAGAAGGGGGGAGGGAGACCGTGAGGCTCAGGGACGATCGCTGCTGTTACGACAGTTTTATAATATCGCGCGGATATCCCGCGGAATCCCGCGCCGCAACTCATCCGCCGCCGCGACGTTCCTTTACTCAACGTCACGTCGAATCTCGCGAAGGACCGCGCGAACCAAGGAGGCTCCGTGATGCTGACTCGGCAATTCCCTCTTTTTCTATCAAAACGCGAATCACGGCGTGACAAGTTTCTTGAAGGCCACGCGCAGTAGGCACAACGAGGGATGATTTCCAAGCATTTCCGAGTCGTCGCCGCCTCGGTAAACTTATCGCGATGTTTACCTCGAAATTTCGGCTCTATTTTATTTATTTGATATTCTGTTATTTCGATAGTTCATATTAAGATTTTACGCATGTCGAGCTTTTGCATGTATTTCTGCTGTTAAATAGAATACTGCTCGAAATAATAAGGAGATTGCTTTACCAAAAGTCTGTGTGTGTGTGTGTGTGTGACAGATTTGAAATACTGAATATTTATCCCTTAATTTTTAGTATATAATCTATACACGAAAGAATATTGATTGAATTAACGCGACAATGAACGAACTAAATGCGTTTTGGTTGAAATAAGCTGTAGAATTGTTCTATGATATTATTTGTTCAGATCGATCCCTTAATTATTTCGAATAGTATATAATACGGCATGAAAATCGCACCACCGTACGCTGAGCTCGAAGTAACCTTGCTCGCCTGCATTTGGATTTCGCGATCGCCGTCGTTACCAATGTATACGCATTTCTGCATCACAATAATGTTTTGTAAATAAAGAGACAGGTCTCATTAAATTTAATTCGCGGATATATCACGGAAATTAGATGGAAAGCCGTCATGCGTGAGAGTCTCGTATCATTTTCAACGGTTTCTTCCGCGTTTCATTGGTAGATTTTACATTTTTGACTAATGATTTATTTGTACATACATATTTATGTTGCAATTACTTTCGACATTTCAATTTATATTTTTTATTATCCACTTTTTACATCTTTATTTTTCTCGCCGCAATACATAAGACATCACGAATCGCAGAAAGCGACGACTCGGAAATCGCGATTTTTTATACACAATTCATTGTTTGCGTTCATAAAACATCGAAGTTTATCGTACCGCGATAAACGTTTATTAAGGGAGTCTGCAATTTTTTATCTCGACTTTATTTTTCTTTAATCAAACTAGTAAATTTCATTTCCGAGCAAATACATTTTTTTAATGTCGCCAAAATATTCATCAACAAATACGCTATAGCACCGGTTAAATATAAATATAAACCGCGTCACACAAAATATTGAGAGCAATCAATGTGGGATGACGCAAGATGGAGACTGCAGGAATACGAAGTGGCGTATTTCGGCAATAGATCTAGTCGGACATTGGTGAACTTGATGGACGTCATTGGAGTTGACTGAATATTGGCAGATGTCAATGTGCCATGGCGAGTGTTCAATCCAACGCTTACAAAGAGCTATTTTATAATGTAGTGCATGTCACAAATTCGCATTGATTTCTCACGAAAAGAATTGCACATCGCTGTTTTTGAATAATCGTATAATAAATAAGCATCATAATATAAGAACAATAGCCAGTATGACCCTTCAAGTATCGACGATATTTGCAGAATTAATGTGGAATTAAAATTTAAAGCCGGATACGGATGAATTATCTTGCGTTTGACATTTTAAATGTGATATTTCGTGCCTTGTTCATTGGCAGATGTTTCCTTCGCGCAAATATACGAAATATTTGTTTTTATCTTTTCTAAATGAACAAATGTCATTCGGGAAATTGACCATTCTTGGTATTTGCTTTTTGCTCTTTTCTCATAATTTCTCTCTACATATCATTTTATCTTCGTGACATTTTATGACCTGACATAAAAATCGTCGTTTAATTTACACCAAGTCATAATTAAATGAATCGTTATTTCATATATTGAGCGCGTTCTCTATTCTGACGAAATGACAAAGACGTTTGTCTGATAATTTTTTTACGATTATGCGAAATATTTCTCAGCCTCTTCTGAACAGACATGTCGTTTAAGAGGGTAACTATTCTCGAGATACGTTATTTTCTGTTATTCAATATTGAAAGCGGTCGCTTCTACGTTGAATTAGGATTAAATCGGGCTCCGTACATCGACCGCGTTTGCCACGGCACCGGCAGGTCGGTAACGAGAAGACGGGAACATTTCCGTAAGAAGCATCACAAAGTTTCGTTCGTCTTCCGGCCGAATGTCCGTTAACGTCAATCAAGTCGCGTCGATAAATCGCGGGCCGCACTCGCCGTAGGATCATTACTCTTCGAGCGTTACACGATTAGTGTTATCTGTCTCTGTATGACTCGGCTTGCTCGCCATTGCGTCTCTTTTGCAACAAGCTGCAATTTTCGCTGACGCGAAAAAATCGCGCGTACGCGCGCGGCCGTTGCGCATAGAAACGGTCTGTAAAATCGCACAGACCATTAGTCGAAATTGCGTTCCGCCGTCGGGCCGATTGTGAAAACGTTAACTGAGGTATTCGATTGCGTCTGGTGTTACTGCTTACTCACGCGCACACGTGTACAGTCGTTCGTAGCGCGTTACACGGCACTCGCGATAACGACAAGTTGCTGCATAAATATGACTGTTTTTTCTACCTCTCTCTTTTGCAACGAATAACATTTCACGAAAATTCCATTGGCGAATAAGAAATTGATTAAATGTCCAAGACTCTCTATCGCACGATACACGGACTCGAAATGCACACACACACACATACGCGCGCGCACACACATACATAGTTATGACTGCGTTCGCGAAGTAATTTGCAAGCTTCCAGAGACATGTATACTTTAATGCCGGCAGCTTGACAAAGTTGGACGCTTAATTGACCCACGACCGTCCTAATATAACTTGGCTTCTGTCCACATGCGTGCTCCGCTATTTGGACAAATTAGAGGAGCCAGACGTTCGAACTTGGCGTAATTAAACGGCGGATGCGCGTTGACCGAAAATTAAATTTCCCCACGTTGGCACGTCGATATCGCCCGGAATTAGAATTTGTGGCAAATTATGACGTAACTCGCGTCAAGCAGTTTGACGAGGCGGATCCGCCGCCTCTCATCGTCGCACAATCGAGAATCTACTTTGTATATTTACCGTCTGTTTTAGCCGAGAAATCTGTAACAGAGAGATACAGCATGTTCGCGCAAAAACGGTCGCGCGCGATGCCGGAAGTACGATCATGATTACATTATAGTTTAATTAAAATTATATGTGCTGCTTAATTTATTATTTATGGCGCAATTTAATTGTATAATTTATCATATTATATTCATTCCGCACGTGCGGTACCTATTGAATTTTAATATAATAATATCAGCACGAAACGCATATAAAACTTATGTGCGTATTACCATTACGTTAGCATAAATTATTTAACGTCTCGATATGAAATTCGACGCGCGCGCGCGCGCACGGGGTATGTTAATGCGCCTGTGGAATTTTTATGCGCTCGCCAGCGGTAATTTTACATCCATCATTTCACTTCGCACTCAGCATCCGCCTCACGCATCTCCTTCCGAGAGCACGTGCTGAAATATTACCCGTTTTTTTTAAATCGAAGTGCGCCAAGATACGAGGTCGTAAACTCGAGATATACAGAGATATACAGACTCGAAATGAAAAGAATACCTCACGTATCGCGTTTTTAAGTACCGCGAGGTGAAACGACTCGTGAGTTATGATCCTTCCATCCTATACATAGTAACGCGCGCAGCGAAAAGCGTATCAGAATTCATCAAATAATTCCCGTGAAACGTGCGACCCTCATTCTAACTGTTTTCCAGAGACAAGCGGCGTCGTGCTCTTCTATATTATGACAGGTGTTATTATACTTTAATACGAAATGATGCGTATAATTTTATCGGTTTCGAATGAAGCACGATTCTTCCTTAACACGTTTCATGCCGGACCGTTTTTATCTGACTTTCCATTCACGCTGTGTGTGTTGAAAACGGTACGCTTTGATACATGTGTAATAATTAATTTATAATTCTTTGTGAATTGGAAAATTTATTATAACTTATAAATTATAAGTATTTTATTGAAACAATCTATACATAGGTACGATTTGTTACGGCAATCCTCATAAAACGCTGTTGCTCGTTTTAGCTTTAGCATTTTTGACACCTAAAAATCTAATATTTTTGTTATAGCAAGCAGTGCGATGTCATCTTTGTGTCGTTTGATCTTGAAATCGGACCGTAAGAAATGAAAAACCTCACACCGTGTGCACCGAAATCGGCTCATGACTTGAAAAATGCTACAAAGTACGAATGGGTGATAAAATAAATTATTTCACTGTACTTTTAACGATAAATTCTCTCAATGATCGAGTTCGGTGTGCAGTGTGAAAGCGGTACGCGTGGCAGAGAGCACGTTAAATAATCATAAATAATTCTTCTCCTTCGGGAGAAATTGAGAACTGAGACGTCGACGTTATCGAAACGGAATTACCTCGTGATTTCCGATCGAGGATCTTTCTTGGGCGACTCTCGGTGACTGGCAATTTTGATTTCTTATTCTCGAAGGCCGAATCGAGCGCGGTCTCAGAGTCAGCGCCGTTACCATGGCAATTACGCGGCCCTTGTATTCGATCGTTCGCGGGAATTTACGGTCGCTCGCGCCTGGAAAGGCTAACGAAGTGTTTCACGCACCCTTCGACGTTCCGCGCACGAATTGGTAATCGTGCGCGCGAACCGGCTGTATTCTGAACGATGCGGAGCGTCCGCGTGTCCGCTCGATGATACGTAGGAACGCGAAAGAGATTCTTGTCGATAAATCGCCGCGTCTCGCGGCCGACCGCCGGATAGTCGGCGCGCGGTAAATTCAAATTCGCTTTGTTTTTCTCCTCCTATCGGGGAATCTAGGGCAGCGTCGTGGCAGCCTCGTAAACACTTTTTCCAGGTCTCGTTACCTCGCGATATTTACACGGGCTTTGAGTCACAAAGTGCACGGCGCGCGCCGTTCGCTCGCTTCGGGGAAATCTCGAATTTTGCATAACGATGTCGGGACACGAAGGAGGAAAAAGAAGGGTAACTTCGCGCCGCCAGGGTGATCGATCATTAACGGTGCTTCAGCCACTGCTCTCGATGTCCGGGATGCGATTAAAGTTTCGCGCGCAGTTGCCGATGGACGAAACGGAGTTCGAGATTCGTATCTTCGGGATCCGGGCGACGGATCGTCGTCGAATTCCACGTCGCCTCCTGCCGTGTGATCTCGCCTTAACTCACGATAGGTGACATAAATTTACAATTTGCTCCCTCGAGTGAAAAGAAAGTTGCGCGCTTGGGAACGTCCGCGTTTTAACGGCTAATCATGCGCCGGAGGAGAACTAGCAGAAAAAAGGGAGGCAAGGAAGAGAAGGACGAAAGAACACAAGGGAGCGAGGACTTAATCTAGGCGTTGTCCGGTCATTCGCTGCGGAAGCGACGAGGCGGTAAAAGCTTTGGTCTTTGAGCGGAAGTTCGATCGATCATTGCGAAAGTTTCGCAGCAGCGCGCCCGGTTAAGTCTCGACGTGGTGCGCGCGCCCACTTCGCTCGCTCGTGGAACTTTATTGCGATGTTTCCGCGTAACGATGCGCGACGTCACGTATTTCACTGCGCGAAGGGATACACGGGGAGTCTTTCACACGGAGGGTGCGCCATAACCCGCGAATTGCATCCGCCCTCGGTCCGGTTAACGTCAGTCCTTCCAACATCCGCGTTCCCTTATCGAAGCGGACACTCGCGCGAAATCGCGACCGCTCGGTCCCGATGACGCTCCTCGCTGGAGTGTTGCTGTCGCTATAACTGCGCGTGTCATACGCTGAAAAAAAGATGCTACATTCGAGTAAACATTTGCTAAGGAGTGGTGGAGTACACTGAGAAACCTGTCTAGTTGACTCGTACAAAATACTTGTTTCGACATGGGCAATGTTTCGATTCTCTAAAGCAAAGTTTCGGTTTCTCTGAATCAAACCTTTCTCATTTTTATTTCAGAGAACCTTTGGCTCTCACGACCGAAACATTTATTTACCTGTATCCAACGTTTTATTTGGGTCAACTTTAAATGGGCTTCTCAATGTAATTATTTTATTGCTAAACTCGATTTCCACGTCAACTGGTATTTTTGTCATTAAAAGGCAGAGTACAATAATTTGTTTTATCGCCGATTAGTATCCTGTTATCATATTTGGGGCATTTTTAAAGCCTACAGGCCGATTTTGATACACACGACGACGTTGTCATAAATGTTTAGTTGTTATAGTGCATAGAATGAAATTAGAAACTTGGGTGCCGAAAATGCTACGGCTAAAATGAAACGGTAATAACATTTTGTGAGGATTGCCCCAACAAACCGTACCTGTGTATAAATTGTTTTAATAAAATACATTGTACCATTCGGTTATAAACGCGAAACGTTCAAAAATGTTATATTTTATTTACTTCATAATAAGTTATAGTCTTTTTAATGTATTTTGTTTTATTTTACAATATTTTGTTTGTTATTCATCAATTTTTTAAATATTGAAATAAATTTATTTGTCTTGTTCTACCGTGCATTTTATACTTCGAATATTCGCTTTTATAAGAAATAATTTCCCGATTCGCGAAAACCATAAACGAAATAATTATGACATTAAATGGCGGCGTGAATTGAAAGTCGTGTAAAAACGGTCCCGCACAGAACGTTAAGTAAATATTATTTAATTGTACCAGAAGGAAAAAGTGCCGCATTCAAGTAATATTTACTTAATTCAAGAGTAGGATGATTACTCCAATGCACTCTAGAACATATTTTCTAGAATGTGGCGCTTCTTTCCTTCAGGATATGATCAGGAAGAAACACGTATAATTCGAGAAAATTAAAAGAGCCGGGAGAGAAATATTTGCTCGAATGTGACACGTTTTTCTTTCATAACATGACCAGAAAGAAATACATATAATTCGAGAAAATGAAAAGGACCGGTAGAGAAGCATTGATTTATCGATTTCTCTCTCCGGCTGTTCCGGCTTGCTCGCTGATGTCTTTTCGCGAATCGAACGAGAGACGAGAACGAGAGAGGCCGGGAGAATATGTTCGGCTCGTGTACGCGCCTACGCTGGCAATGTTTTAGTTACAGATAGTCGAGTCATCAAGTCGAATATCGCAAATACAGATATTGCGGGCTCGACGGCGGCATAAACCGGTGGGCAAATATAACATCGCGCTCGCGGTGCCGTTCGACGGACGGCTATAACGGCCGTATCGGGCTCATGAATTTTAAAGCGCGATGATTCGCGAGAGATATCATTTCGTGCTAACTCCTATACACCGGTGTATAATAGGCGGTGGAATTAATTTGCCTACGATGCTCGCGCGCGTAAATATATAGCGGACACACCACGCGCCTCTGTGTATATCTCCGCAACTAGAACCTCTCCCTCTCTACTTTCGCGGCCCTGTTATTTGTTACGCGAATTCGTGATATTCGGCCGTGCTCGCGAGAAATACTTTACTATCTTATCGCACTTGTTGGCGTAATTTTTAATTACCCACCGGCCACGCCAAGGGGGGCTGTTGCCGCGCGCGAAGATAAAATCCCTCGCGCACGCGAAGCGTAAGAGGCATTTAAACTGTCATAAACACGCTCCGGTCTTAGACGGGGGAATTTATGAAGCACCGCGTGGCGGAACTTTCGGGACCTCCAGCCGAGCATTGTGGCGCGCCCTTTTTGCCGACGAGCGTGTTAACGGTATGCACGCTGCTCCTTCGGGCAGCTTCGCGCTTGTATTCGCTCGTCTGAAAGCCGGTGGCCGCTTAATAACCCGCAGGATATCGAGGGGGTAATATCGAGTCGCTTGTTCCGCACGCCGTTTCGCCATTGCCTTAAAGGCACGGTTACCTTTCTTCGTTTGCAGCCGGCGAATTTGGATAATCCCGGCGGTGTGGCGGCGAGCCGAGCGAGGATGCCGGGATATTGCGGCATGAGTTTGTGATATGAGTTTCACACGTGCCCGCGAAAATTGAATTTTAATTTCGAAACGCACCAAACGATATTATCTTATACGTTTCACTTTGCAGGTGAAATTTCAGATTCATTAATACACACGTCTATCTCGTACGCATCATAACGCCTCTGCTCTTCCTCCCTCGCCCCTCTCTTTTAGCCTACACGGCTCGCTTTTATGGGAGTCCTTTGTACCAATGAAATAAAGCCGAAGTAATAAGCTCATTATTACGGAAAGCTCGGTGAGTTCGAGCTTTCGCAATTCGGTGCGTGTTATAATACTATAATGAAATTACGGGCTATTTAACAGAGCGAAACACGCATCGTTCGCCGACAGTGACTTAGCGCGACCGGGTATAGTTAAAATTGCTAATCAAGCAGCATTGTATACATTCGGCTAATATCGGGAAAGCGATATAGCCCTCGTTAACGCACACGCGACGAATTTGCATCGGCGTCTGATTGATGCGCACCGCGTGAGAGTGAGTCGGATAGAGCGAGGGGGACCGACCGCGAGTTCTATCGCGGTTAATCTAACCCGATCGTGCATCACGCTTCGGCGCATAAATTATAAATTAGTCCGGGCCACCACCATTGTTGCTTAATAACGTGTCACTCAGCGAACACCTGAGCCGCTGCAATAATCGCATTTGAATCGAACGGTTGGCCTTAACACATTATCGCGCGCCAAACATCTCGATTAGCAATTATTTTATCGGCCCGATTCTCGCGGCGGCCGCGGAAAAGCACGGTTTATCACGGCGCTATTCGATCGGACGTTAGATCCGTCCGGCTGTCGAGAGCGCGTTCTGCCCTTCGCGCCGACGCGCTCCGGTAAAAACGCGGAATACGCGCGTTCATCGAGACACCGTCGATCTCCGCGGGACAATTTCACAGAGTTGCACCGAGACAACACCGCCGTCAAGTACAGAGCGCTCTTTCTCTCGCGTATTTCCATCTTACTTCATCATTCCTATTCGTCATTACTAATAATTACGCTCGCTCCGATTCTCCCGAAGAGATTCCGCGTGAACGAGTACATCCCGCTTAAACGACCGACAAATTCGTTCCGCGTGCGCGCGGATAGTTTGATTTCGTCACGAGATAAAGCTGCGTTGCGCTATCGGTTACGTCCATAGATACGTTTCGACGCAGGTAAAAGGATTAAAATAATACGCCGGCCGGAATCGGTGGGCGACGCGCGCTGCGGCTTAGCCGGCACGAGAGCGGAGTGTTCATCGTTCTCGTTAGCGGAAATTCGCGCCGTTCTCGGCCGGGCCGTCGCCGAATATATCGATCAGGCCCGACGCCTCCGCGCGGCCGCGCATTATAAATTAGACCGATCGCGAACGAACGTCCGAGATATCCGAATAAGCGTGACGATAGGGAGAGCCGGGCTGTCCCCACGTGTTAATGAAATCCGGCCTGTCAAATCCAGCGCCGGCGGGGGCGATCGGCCGACGAGAATAATAAACTGTAGCCGCGCGACGCGAATCAGAAGCCGTGGAGCGTGTACGCGCGCGTGTGCGTGCTTATGATTGATAGATAATCCCTCTCGTCGGCTTGGCCGGCGCGCACACCTAGACGGTGCGCCGATGCAACGGGCGTAACATCGGGTAAACGTCGATGGCGCGGCCGATTGTTATTTACGATCATAATCAACAGCGAGCGCAGCCTCGCTCGTATCGCATTTCGGGGATAACGCTTCCGCTGACACACCCACGATCCGGTCGCGCCGACGGTGAACCATAATGGCCGGCGCGATTTATACATGTCGAAGGGGAAAGAGCGACCTTGCTGACGCGCGCGTAATTGCGTGTTTTGGCGTCTCCTCCGAGCGGTCGCGCGACCTGCCGCGAGCGTGTCCGACGTGTGCGATGCTTATTACGTTGCGTAAAAGCGGCCGGGAATGATCGCGCGAGGCGGAGGGGAGCGAAAGGGTTAATTCAGCGGAATCGACGCCGCGGCTGTTACAAATGAGAACTTTACGGCCCCCGACGCGCGATAACGTCGTCTCGCGGCGCGCTGCACCTCGTATTTATTGCGCGCGCGATGTAGATTAGTTACCTCCCCGACGCCCCCTCGCCCCGGCATAATCTGCCGCATTAAGTAATCCGCAGGTTCGCGCGCGGAAACGTCCGCGAAACGTTTCTTCCTTCATCCCCGCGAATGCATTTATCACGCCGCCGCCGTCGCCGGATTCCTCCGGACGCGCGCGCTCGCGTTATATTGCCGGCTTTATTTCGCAGGGATTTATGCGTTTAACCCGGCCGCGGAACACCGCCGCCGCGGCTTTTCGCGGGGCAGATCGCGAATTAATGCGCGGAGCGGAATCGCCGCGGCTGAAAAAGATAAGAAGCGGCGGCGGCGGCCGGCCGAATCTTTCCCGCATTAGCGGGCATCGCCTCGCTAACGAGTGTACTTAATTTCCCGTCGCGGCGACTGCCGCTGACACGAGATTAAAAACGTTTACGCGAACGCAACCGCGCGGCATAATTTCCAAGCCGCGTTTATTCCGCGGAACGCCGCGCGGCCGCCGCGGTGGAATTCGCGCGGTTTATGCGCGCGGGGAAAATGAACGGCCGAGCGGAAAATCGCGGCTGCAATCGGCCGCACTGCCGTCGGCGCGCGAGAGTCGTCCGACCACGCACGGTGTTTTACTACTTCGCCGGCCGCGAGCGATCGTCGTTTCGTCGCCGGTGATTTTCACCTGCCGGCCGAGCTTACTTGGAAGTCGGCGGACCGAGAAAATCTCTAACAGGAATGGAGAACTGAATTTCATTCCTGGCAATTAGCGCGCCGACACTTCGTTAAATCGGAAAGGGTCAAAAGAACGCGATAGTGGGAATAAAAGAGCGCTGACGAAATATTCTGAAATTATCGAATGAGCCCGATTCGAGTGCACGACGACCTGGATTGTAATTTAATTAAAACGAATTGATCATAGGAACGGAAAAAATAGAAGTTCAATTTAAAATAATCGTTAATGGCGATGTATTTAAATCAATTTAATGTATTAGTAATGCGTGAAAATATGTACGTTAAGAATAAGAAGATATCGGGAGAAAAGAGCTTCGAAATAACTCGTTAGTTTGACGACGTGGATATATTGATGATCTAAAATACGACATGAAACTAATATAAAAGAAAAAACTTACGCGAAAGATATTCCATTTTCTCGCGCACGCGTGGTCAATCCTATTTACGTTATTCCCAGGTCGGAATGTCAATGCCCCGCTGATGAAGACCCCGGCTGTCGGCCCTCGTTAACATTATTTGCATAATTCACAAGGGGGGTGTGTCTTATCCATCCAAGGTAAACGACGTATGGTGTGCACAAGGCGACGGCGCATGGCGCTAGCGGCAGTTTAGCGTCATCCCGCGGCGGACGAGCCCGTAATCGGCGCTTAGCGCAGTTTGCGACCTTAAACTCTCGTATTTTCACAATTTCAATGAATTTCCCTAAGCTGCGCGTGGCGCCTGTCCACCCGGGCGTTACCGAACGACGCGAATGATTTTATTACGCTTATCTATGCGGATAATTTTTAATGACCGTGCTTAATGGCCTGTTAAGCGACTACATTATCGCGAACTACCACGACCGGGATAACCGTTGCGAACGTGAGCTAAATTCGTGCCGAACCGCTGAAAGAAATGGGCCGGCGCGCTTGTAAACGATCTGTTTCGTGACTGAATCACATTTCGTGACTGGATTCGGAATTAGTTGATCATTATTTTTAATATTCGCCGTATCGCCACGGGGATCGACGCTCGTTTCGCTTCGTCGAACACGCTTAATACACGGTGGAAGCACACGTACGCGACGCGCTCGCTCACGGAAGCGCGTTCTCGTTACATCGTCGCACCGAGCGAAATCAAATCGGACAGTGTCAATACTTGCGCCAGCCGATGCGGAAGTCGTTAAGTCGAATAATATGAAGGTAATGCTCGTTAGCCGGCGAGAGAATTGTTAAGTCGAGTCAACCAATAGAAAATGTAAATTGCAATTCCCGTGCCCTCCCGTACCTTTCCGCTCGCGCGGACCCCTGCCCGGACACGATCGCCGCACCGCGACTTCAATTATTTATGACGCGCGTGTAAATATAACAATACAATTTAAATTTATTGCTATTTGCTACCCTCGCGTTGCGCGCGCGTTCGCCCGAACGCCGCGGCATGAATATAGAGCCATTTAACTAGGGGGGGGGGGGGGCGCGAGTAACGTTCGGAATAACATTCGATTCGTTATGACGTGATTGTGAATTTGCGACGTGCGCCCGTCCGCCCGCTGTATTTACTTTGCATTACGCGGCCGTTGTTGTTTCAACGACACGTATGTGCGGTCGTTTCCATCGAGTCGACTGCAATTCCAGCTCCGATGTACATATCAATGAGCGGCCGCGCACGGCCGGGCGAGGCGAAACCGGCGCGTCGAATAAAAACGCGCGATCGTCTTCGTGCGCGATCGAAATGAATCTAATGTGACAATAATGGAAAGAAAATATTTTCGCGAACCGCGCGGGGTTGATCTTCGTGGAGGGGATCGCGCCGATAACGAAGGATCGAAGTTCGGAAAGTTTCACGAAGGTTCTCCCGAAGTCCCTTCATTTACCCCGTGACGGAATGTGTGCATGGAAAAAATTCGTATCGATTAAAAATTCATTCTCATATACAGGAGTGTTCTAGAATAAGGATAACACTTGAATATCTCGGGGGCTTAAATATGGGAATCTTAAATAATCGAAGATGATCGTCAAAAAATTCCCCCTCCCCTCCCACGGTATTCCTCCTTCGAAACTATTCGCGTTGTGCTCGAAACATTTCTCGTATCGCTAAAGACAAACAAGATATTTGGGCGTTCGCCTTGATGCTGGGACATCCTGTATATATAAGGGAGAATATATAATCTTACGTGAAAATAAAACTTACTTACATGAAGAAATTCTGTATATATCGCCGCTAAAAATATCTTCTTATTACTCAAGAATAATTTTTATGAATTGAGAGAAAGAAATGTAAGACGGGAAGGAACGATATTTTCAAACTGACATACAATTTTTCGATGTTCTTCCTATACACTATTTAACTACTTTTTTTCCTCTCCATTTATGAAAATTATTCTTCAACGACAAGAATGTAATACCGTTAGTAAAATAATGTAGAATTTCCTCATGTAAGCAGGTTTTATCTTCATACAGGATTATATATACATCTTTTTGCTTACATATATGTGAGAATATAAGTCTTGAATTGACGGTAATTTTTATCCATGCGAGAGCATTCGTTTCATTAATTAGACCGCGGACGTAAATCTCGGAGAGACGCGAGGTCGCGTGAGACTATTCGCGGTCGTATTTACGGAGTGTCGTCCCCTCTCCTCCGATCGGATTAACGGCATTCCCGCGGCAAATGAGCGATTCTGGGTCGACGCGGTTGTTTTTAGCATCCGTAGTTCCTCCACGACGGGTCGTTTATGCGGGTGAGCGGGTGAGTGGGAGGGCGGACGCGCACGCCGCAACAAGTCCCCTTACATCGTCACGTATAATGTGAGTTACAAGTGTCAGGGGGCTGAACGGGGCGCGCGCGAACACGTGAATAATCCTGCCGATCGATTTCTTTCTTTCTAGTCGGTTATACGCGTTCTCTCCCGCGGAGGCGGAAGAAAGAAGTGTTTCGGGCTTGTCCGGCGCATCGGCGGAGCCTCTGAAGCAACGGTGTCTGAGGCCGTCTCTATCTGCTCTCTGCGGGCCACCTCTTCCTTCGTCCCCTTCCTTCCGTCATCTCGCCCGTCGCCGCGGAAACTGCTGCGAGTCAAGCGACGAAGACGGGAGCTATTCTCGATGCAACGCGAGCATCGCAGATTGCTTTTGCTCCCGGCGGCGGGACGCGGGCGGACGGACGCGCGAGCTTTGTACCGAGGCACTTCAGCGAATTCCCGACATTTTCCATTTCCGCCGAAACGCTCGTAAACATTGGAACACAGAGACGGGGGCGGGAAGCTAGTGCACGGGGTTTGCCGAAGTGTGAAATAATGTATAAAGCGGGGATGAATAATGACTCGGCTGTAATCCATTGCGGTCGGGACCGCTCTCCCCCTCAGCTTCCTCCCAGACACCGGTTTGGTTTAGCATCCTGACGGAATGCGCTCCTTGTCATAATGTATACAGTACGTCCCGTAGGGGAGTGTCAATACTTCGCTATTGCCGACGGTCTGCTCGTCTCGAGCCCGCACGAGAGGGAGGGAGAGTGGCTGCGGGAACAGCTGTCCCTGAATATTCCAGACTCTATTCTTGCCTCTTGTTAAATTCGTACAGCACGGAACACACACACGTGAGTTAATAGAATTTTAATTCGACTGCACCCGCGCGAAAATGACGTCGCGAATTCGGCATGAATGGTGAGAAATAGCGAGCGAAGCGGATTTCACCAGGCGGCGGAGTCGGATTCGAAGATCGTCGGAGAAAAAATCTACATTAACCACGCGACGCCGGAAGCGACTCCGCGGGTGTGCGCGGGCGTCTCGATCCACCGGCGGATTGAATATTTGATCCGCATTTGCGAAATTCCACGCGCCTTCTCTCTGTCTGCCTCTCCGGAGCTTCTCTACCTCTCTTCCGCTCTCTCTCTCTCTCTCTCTCACCGCGACCGACATCCGTTCGTGCACGCGCGCCGTCGAAGTGCCTCTCATAATTTCCACGTGACGTTAAAGCCGCCGCTAACGATAAGTCGCATTTAGAGCGCGGAAGTTCCTGATCTTAAGCGTGGATTACAAGATACTTAGCTCTCCGCTACACGGCATTAGCGTGAAACGGTAGCGGCGACGGAGACGACGAGTCGTATCTGAAATTCTTCTCTAACTTTCGTTCTAACCGACGCTGTTATCGCGAACCTCTCTCTCTCTCTTTCTCTCTTTAGCGCAGCAGATAAACGCGTTAAAGCTCCGTCTCCCTTAATTCTTTTACTTATTTAGTTGCTGAACTATTTCGCGAATTACGACGCGTCGTGAGTCTCGGGCGATGATACTGCGAGCCGTCGCCGATCGGGAGGACCCGGGCGCGCGTTAACACCTGATAGATCCGAACGAGACGGCACGTTAAACGTATATGTATGCATGCATGTGCGTACGCATTTAACGTTCGTGCCGGTAACATGCAGTATCGCGGATCTGTCACGATCAGCTTTGTTAATGAGTCATTACCCCGCCGCCTCCGACGGCGATGACGACGACGACCCACTTCTGCGCGAGGAGGGAGAACACGAGTAATCGTTACAAGTAAAGCCCACCGGATCGATCGTCGTGCATCAACTCGGCGGATTTCACGCGTCCTCCCGTCGCCGGTGCTCTGCTGGGATCGCTGATAATAGCCGTGTGTAGCCACCGGAAAGTAATTTGCGATCACCTGGGCGCGGAGTTAACAACGTTACGGCGCGAGCGGGGGTTTTCTTCGGAAATCTCGATTGTGAATTTAGCGAATGGAACGTCGGTCGCGCGTGGATGGCGCTTCGGTTCAAGTTCCGCGTGTCTCTCGACGTTTCCTTCGAGTACGTCGAGTTCGAACACTGGGGCACGATGGGAACAGCGATAATGCATCCCTCCGCGAGATCCTTCATCGGGCGGGAACGAAAATCGCGGATTCCGAATTACCTCGTCGTATCACGTCTACTTACCTCGCGCACGTAGAACGCTCGCTCGTACACGCGCGTAACCGCGCCGTATACACCGGACGTGTGCGATTTTTTGGGACGTGGAAAAGTACAGCGCGATGCTTTATGATGGATTCGCGTTTCGAAGACGAATGACGGTCTGTGCTTTAACGATGTTTCTTTCATGTGTACCCGTTTTATGACACACGACATGCAACCCCGAAAGAGGTCGAACGCAGTAACACAACGGCTCGCCGATCATAGTGCACCGCTGTGCAAAAAGTGTAACGCCTCTCTTTAAGACGTGCGCCGATGGGAGAAGCATTTTCGAAACTCGGCTGACGCCTGTATACGCCTTGGTTTTACGAACGGATTTTACGACCGGCTGTAGCGTGCCGATAGAGCGCGCGTCACGATAAGGGGCGAATTTTTATCAGAGCGGCGGGAGGTTGTGTGCCGACACTCTCTCGCGTCTTGATTTCGGTTGTTCGCTGCGAAACGCCACTTCTCGAAAAGATTGCAGCGGCGATTTAACCGCGTTGAGTGCCGCGCCGATTTTACGTGACTTTACGCTCACACCATCACACCGAGAACCGCGATAGTTTTTATATTTCCACGAAGATGCAAGTTCCCTTCATCTCGCGATTATATTTTCATTTATTTATTCGTGTCTTCGTCGATGGGAATCCGAGTCGTCGGGCCGGTGAAACGAGCGAGTGCTCGAATAGAGAGTAACTATTTCGACAGGTTTTGCGAATGTTACGTTCCGCACGGACAGATGATGTATACGCGTCGGAGTAATCAGACTTCGTTGATTGAATTGTTCTGGCAGGAGAGAGGAGTGAGACCAATCACTTCGGCTTGCCCTTGAGAGACTACCCATTCGATGAGATTGTTTAGCCGCACCTGAAGACTCGCAATAGCCAAGTACTTAAGGAACTCAAAGAGGGATTATAACGAGGTATTCTCCAGGGCCGATCGGTCGCGTAATAGTTACGTCGATGACCTGCCACATTAGTCGGCGTAACGATGCGACAAACGACGCGACAGACGATAAAAATCTGCCCACGGGGACCGCGATTTTCAAGATCAGACGTCACTTCATATGTCAATTACGCGTATCTTAATAAGAATACATTCCTTCTCCTTTTCTATATAATTACGAGACCCCGTCGTGTTTCCCACAATAATATCGCATTGTACCGCTTGAAATATACCTACTCGAGACGTCGAGAGTTTCGACAGATCGGTGAATTAATTTCGACAAGGCCAACGTCATCCTCAGCTCCTTTGAATGGTCTTCGGGGTAGCTAAAGGGGATCATTACGAGAGATTGTCAGGTGTCGATTGCTATGCCCTAATGATCGTATCGACATTACACGAGGGACTACGAAAATACAGGGAATACGTCTTAAAATTTCTCTCTCTCTCTCTCTCTCTCTCTCTCTTCCTTGCCCTTTTTTCTTCCTTTTTTCTTTCGCGTGAAAAATAACCATAACTCCCACTGATAATACCTTTAATCGAGGCGATGTAATTAAACCGAGACAGCTCTCGATTGTAGAAGTCCTGTGCGATATTATCGTTTAAATTGCCCGGGCAAGAAACTATTTGCAATATATACAGCGTCGTCAGTCAACAGAAAAGTCTCCGACACGGAGGGCTCACTTGCTCGCCGCTCCTTCCCCTAACTCCCCGAGTCCCCAGAGACACCGCTTACAACGTCACATCAAAGTGCCGGCCTCTCAATGAAATTATTCTACCAGCTGCTACTCGTAACGCGATTAACCGTAGCCGCTCGAGTATTTTCATTCTTCAAAAGTCTCCCCCTCGCGAGAAGAGCGTGTGCACCGCTGCGCTCGCGGTTCGCCCGGAAAAATCGCCCCCACCGGGCGAACGCATTTCGCTCGATTTTTCCCCCCGCCGTGCTACGCGAAGAGAATACTCGAACGGTCGCCGGCTGGTGGCCAAGATCGCTGGATGGAACCTAACGACCGGCCGCGTAATCACCGGTCTCGATAACGCCACCGGCAAGGTCGCGCGCAGCACCGCCGCCGCCGTCGTCGATAGAGAGACTCCTCAGCAACAGGGACGAGGAGGACTGGACGTTGTAGGTAGGGTTAGGGGCGATAGATCACGGTACACGAGTGCTTCCGGCCGGACGGTTGCCGAGTGGTCCTCCTATATGTAGCACCAGAAAGTAACCCTTCCCGGTTTCCGACTGTGCGAACCGCTCTCTCTCTCTCTCTCTCCCTCTTTCTACTTCTCTCTTGCTCGCTCTCTCGTTCTCTCGACCAGCCACGAGACGCCCATTATTGCCCGCTCGGCGACGCCCGCGCGACCACGCGCGATTTATCGCCACGTGTGTTTTATTGGCTCCACCCTGCCACGGTAGTGCCGCCATGCCGTACCATCGACGTGCTCGCGCGTCCAGATTTCGGCCCCCGGGTTATCGGCCAGAGATATCGCCCGGCGGACATGCTCGCGTTAGCCGCGCCGTTGTCCCTCCGTGATATATCGACAGCTTGTGATACTTATTCGGCTGACTTATTATCCGGGTCGCGAGAAGAGAGGTAAAGAGAGAGAGTTTTCGTATTCGACGGAGGTGTTTTTCGATCGAAATCGCGGTGTGCATCAATATCAGATTGACGAGTCTGAGAATGATCAGTGATCGTTTGACTCGCCGTACTGGCGCGATTAAATTCGCGGCAGCAAAAATCAGATTTGCGCGGAGCGAAGTGGAGGATTTGAAGATGATTCAAGTTACTGTAATTTAATAGTAACGAGTCTGAGTGGCGAAAACAGTGAATGAATTATTTATCGAGTTTTCTGGAAAAACAAACGTTTTTACGGATTAAGACGAGACGGTTTTACTACATGCACGAGAAGAGCGAATAAATAAGCGATGATCACTCGAGTTTCGTGTCGAAAATTGTCTTTTGGGACTTTCGGGATTATAAGATTCGCTTAATTTCGTCCGATCAAACTTACACGGTGTCGATGCGAATTTAACGCGATTCCTCGATTCGTCTAATGTGTAACGTGTACTTCACATGGACAATTTTCCCGTTTAAACGTTCTTAGAATAAAGCGTAGAAAAATTCGTTGGGGCATCGTCGCGAGTGTAGCATATATTCGGTCGATGTGATGAACACTCCAAGATGCCGCGCGCAAGTTTCATCCTCTTTAACATTCATGGAGACGAGCTATTACTCGGGTTATATACGTCGCGTTTGAACAGTTTACGATGTGTAGTTCCTGAGGCTATTGCCGGCTCCCGGCTTGTGTGTAACTTTTTCAATAAAAATGACGTAAGCACACACCTGCACGACGTAAGGAGCTCGAGGGGGAAATTGCGTGTCATCGGTCGATAAACTGTTAATATTGGTTATCGAGTGACCAGAGGAGGTGGGCGAAGCGTGGGAGGAGAGCGGGTTATATTTACAGCGTCAATAACTCGCGCCGCGAATAAATTTAACGCTAAGTCCCGTAGTAACTCCGTCGCATGGACGATCGTCCGAAAAGTTCGCAATTAAAAAAGTTTTCTTGCGCTCTAGCACGCGATAAAAAAAGAAGAGAGGGCGAGAGAGAGAGAGAGAGAGAGGGGAAAAAAAAGAGAGAAGATAGGACGCACGAGTCGACATACCGAATCCGGATGGTCACTTCGTTATCTACGTGATGAAATTGCAGTCGCCGTTGATGATTAATGTTCTCGCTGAATATCGAAGTTTCGCAATTACTCGGAACTCTGACAAATCCCCCGTGATGCGTCGATAACAAAGATGTATCGTGTCGTCCCAGGTTGTCTTAATCTCGCTGTTAACCCTTGACATTATTAGGAAAGAGGGACGAATAAGGAGAAAAAGAACGGAAAGGAGAGAGGAAGACGGCAACCTCCTTACGCTCGAGCGTCGTTAACGTCGAGAACGTCTCTCGTTATCTTATTGCAAAAATAAAGAGGGGACGATTTTCGAGCGGGCGTTTTTATTCGCGAGCGTTCTCGGAACTTCGCGATGTCGGGAACGCGTTTCCCGAGGAAGCGTATGAATGCGAGAGACGTGAGACACATGTCGCTTCACGGTGCGCGGCGAGTGAAACGCGCCCCTATGTATGGATGAGTGCCGGATGCGCGCGTAGCTTTAATAACGTTTCCCTGGAAAAATAATCCGCCTTCGGGACGATAGCGACTGTACTACCCGTGGGTTTATTCTATTAATACCACCGTGTACACAAACACGTCCGCCGTGCGTCGCCAACGTGGAGTATACTTTTACGAAAAAATTCACCAAGGTTTCATATGCTAATCCGCGCGCAATGTTATTTTCCTACGGGCAAAAAACTCACATATTTCGATTACATTGATGAAATCTTACTGGCCCGAATTAACATCGAGATAAATATCGCATCTCATCTCTCTCTCTCTTTCTCTCTCATTTCGGTTTAGTTTGAAATTCTTTTCAGCAGCACCTGCTGTATTTAAGATTCAGATTACTTTTTCTTAAGTATTCATTTCACTATATTTTTGTTTCCCTCTTCTTTACCGTATTTGTAATTTTCTTAACCTCGTCGTTATACGTATGTTATTAATTCTCTTGTATTCTGCGTTGTGTATAAAGACGTAAACGCGTACATCTTAGGGATTTCTTTATTTTCTTAGATTACTCTTTCTTTTATCTACTACATATTGATTGAACTTTTTTTATTATCGCATTATTAACTTCTAAATTATCAAGTTCTCAGAGGGCACGCCGTAGAACAAATAAATACTTCTCTCTCTCTCTCTCTCATCTCGCGTCGCCACAATAATCGCCGCGGGAGATTCGCGAAATTTCCCTCCGTGGAAAATCCGCCGAGTAGCGGAGCTCACGTGCGACGCGTGTAAATAAAAAATCCGGGTCAATCCGCGGGTTAACAACACGCAGTCGCAGCACGGATTCGCGTGTAGTCGTCGCCGGCATCGTCGCGCCGCGCTTCGGCGGGACTATGCGCGGCACGCACGGATACAAACTCGCCGCGAATTTGCACGGTGCGGATTAACGCGCGCGACGCGACTCCGCGCCGCGCGTTATACGTAAGCCCGTGAAACGACAACGGGAGGACGGCGGTGTGTGCACGCCATATGACCCATTAGGCAATGAACGTGGGCTAGGTGTCCTATAGCTGCCATTATCGCGCGTATATCGACCCTGCCAATAGCAGACACGTACGTATACGCGACCTATCCTTTCGTAACACGGCCCGGCTATAATGCGACGACTTACTGCAGCGCCGATCTCGGACTCGGGCCGATTAACGGGCCGGATTAATTGGCCGGGACGTAAATCGAGCGAGCGGCCGGGCTCGTTCGCGTCGTCGCGACTTATCGGCTGCAATCGCGTCCGCACCGGTGTGCCTATTGAAAAGTCACGCGCGAATATTTCGACCGGCGTTCATTCCGGCCGGTTTGACCGGTGGCCACCGGCAGATAACGGGCTGCCGATGGGATCGGAGCGGTCGCGGGTGGGCGTAATCAAATGTTCAACTTGTCCGAAAAGTTGCGTGTGAAATATAACGCGTAATCGCGACTGGATCTTCACGGCGGCGAAACATGAGCGCATCTCGCACGCGCGCAATTACTTTTCTACTCTCTCTTCCTTTTTCGTCCGTTTCACCTTTTCCTTACCGGAAAGAAGTAACCTCCGATATCCCGGGAACGCTGATGCGACGGACGATTATTTCGAATTTCAAAGCGAGCGGAGCGGCGAGTCGGGACTTTCGGATTTCGGGGGACACTTTCCGCGCGACGCGAGGTAAGGAAGCACAGAGACCTCGCAATGTCAGCATGTTGCCCGAAGGAAGTTTACCCTCCGGAAGGTGACAAAAGCACATAAGCCTTAATTGGTCGGCGGGCTGTATGCGCCGGGCAAATAGTATCGCTTTGTAAACCGAGAGGCGCGCCACGGGCCGGCCGTAACCGCTCTAATCGCTCCCATATCTGTCGTATCTGGCAGTACGCGTTACGAGTGCCGGACCCGTGTAAACCCGTGGCCGAGGACGGTTGCCAATACCCTTTACTTAGCGATGCATCGGAGCAGAATTACGAGGCCGCACTACACACAACATAGATTATCCGTCCGACGACCACGCCTACGTAGCTCGAATATTATGTACGTATGTACACGCGCTCTCCGTATCAGGGACATAGACGATGCCGCCCTCCGCAGCTCACCCTTCCAGATACTCTCGTGAGCTCTCTCTCTCTCTCTCTCCCTGCTCCTCTCTCGCTCACTCTCATTCACTCTCGTCCTCCGCCACTACAACCTGCAGTGAGCCCCGAGCTAATATACCAATCGATAAGACGCTCTCCCCGGGATCACGCAACGACGATCCGACCAAGTTGCGACCGGGTCTTCGCCAACCGTGTTCTCGCATATGCGTAGTCTCCTCGTTGCGTGTGAGCGCGTGCACCTTAGTCAACCGTGTCGCGTACGTGTCGCAGCGGCATTCTGATTTCTCGATCATTTCACGCGCACTCTTATCTTATTATTTCCTTGTTGGGGAATGTTATATTTTGAAACTTGACGGAATACGAATTATCTCTGTCAAGTTTATACGTTATTTGTTGTACGGAATTATCAATACTTCTAGCGTAGCGAAAGTGCGTGCGGAATGAGTTGAAGCGTCGTCCGATATGCGACGACGGTGATGAAAAATTGCAAAACCGAAATCCTCGAGCTGTCAAGTAGAGTAAAGATTTACCTGAAACAACAATTTTGCTGCTTGTATATACTGAAGGTGCGTTTGCTCCGATAAGAAAAATTTCGAACATTTTTGCTCTTCGAAACGCATTTATAATTGTGTACAAAGGCCTAGAAAAAAGATGCGCGAAAAGCGTGCAGGAAAATTGCACATATATCTTGGTTAGATTCTCCGTTAGATATAATGAAACAGAGTAGCGCACATTCATCTTGTTCGCGTTTATATCGTACTAACATTTACGTAAGACCTATATAACGCACAAATAGAAAGCACATACAGAGTAACGTGATCGTGTCAATGTTTATATAACATAACATTTCAAGGACCGCCTCTACATTATCGACGTTTATCAACGTTCGCCAACGACTGTAGCGTCTCTTTAAAGAAGAAAAAGTAGAGAATCACGCTTGAGATTGCTAATAAAAGTTTGCAATTCTCAAGTGAGAGAGCTCTTCGTTCTCTCATCTCTCTTGTTCTTCCCAAAAGGACCCAAAAATCTCGCGATATGAGAATCGATCACCGATAATTCACGATCGACCGGCCGTGGGGAGGCGCGCACGCGCCGGTTTCTAAGGAAATCGATGGAGGGTTGTTAATGGAACAACGATACATGTGAAGTTAACAAAAGAGTCGGAAGCGTAACAAAGCTTATTCCGATCGGCGCGACTGCTCCGCTGTAACGTGACGAGAGTTCGGTGAAGCCGCGGCGTCGTGCCGAGCGGGTGTGCATGAATGGGAGTTTGATATCCTTGAAACATCGATAAATCCGCGTCCCTTTGAATTCCCGTGTAATCGCGTGGTTCGCGGTACTTACGTTATTGACAGCAACCGGGTGTCCACATCAAAGCGTTTGTTCGCATCGCGTGATTATGGGTTAGTAGTATACATACGCCGCCTGCGGACATGATAATAGTAATAGACATGGCATAAAATGACTATTATCCCGCAGAGCTGACCATAATCCGTGCCCACACTTATGTACACGCATTGCATACGCGCGCACAGACACGCGTGCACACCGATCTCGCGCGTTACACGGAAAATATATTAAACGGTGCATTAAATGTGCATGTAGGCTCGCTTATCCGGCCGATTCTATCTAACGGTTCGCCGCGTATTACGTAACGCCGCTGGCGGGTAGCGCGCGAGAGATGGAAATAACTTCCCGGCGCCGAAGAAATTTCGGCAGATTGCAAAACTTGCAGCTTCACGCCTTACGTGATCGACGGCGGCGAAAACGAGTTTCAGATACGCGTCGATCAATCATAATCGTCAAAAAGACGTTCACGATCCGAGATCCTTCGAAGTTTCCATTCCGTTAACAAGCGCCGGCCTCATCGGCACTCGTCATTTCATCGCGAATAGCCCGCCGAATAATCCCGCGAACGGTTTATCAACCTCGACGGCTGCCCGGCTATCCTCTTTATTGTGCTTTCCGCGGCGTTTCCGCTCGCTCGCTCGCCCCCGTCCGCTCGATCGATTTCATCCCCGGCTCTCGCTTTTGTGCGCGTTGTTCCGGTACAAATTGTTCGCGGCTAATTTGACAGGTGTCTCGCGCGTAAGATTCCCAACCGTGTCCGCGCGACCGCGCCTTCCTCGGGTGTATCGCGCGCTCTCATCTCCGCGGAAAGAACAGCGGCAGCAGCTGTGATGGATGGACTGGGTGTCCGATGTGATAGCGCAAATTTGCGCCTTCTCTCCCGGGGTCCGTAAGATCGAACGGAAATTTCTCGCCCCTCCCCCCCACCGCGGCGCAGCGAGCGTGGGGCGTCAAAGGGCGAGACAAATCCGCCATTCGATGCGACGTTGCGAAATGTCATTCTTCGCCGAGTCTGTCTCGCCGCGTTATCGAACTTCCATTCTTTCTCCATCGAACAAACGCGAGGATATTGCCGACTGTTCTTTGCTGATTCCCCCGCCATCATTTCAGCCACGTTATCGTTACAGGCTTCCCTGTGCGAGTAATCATCGAGTTTCGTTCCCCCGATTTCGCGCTAAAATTCGCGAAAGCCTTCGGATTTTCGATGCGAACGCCTTTCGAAAGAGAGACGGGAAAGAGAGAGAGAGAGAGAGGTATTGTCTTACTTACGGCATATATGCCACCGCGCCATTCTCGCGACTGCTCGCGGGTATTGATCTCGCGGACGACGTAAATTTCATTCGACCGGAGTAGCGACGGCACTCTCTCGTCATTGTTTTCGAATTTCATATACGTGCGAGCGCGCTTTCTGCTTTTTTGCGATGCAAAGCGACGTCGGAGCTAACGGATAAACGAGCAACTCGTTACGGTGACGCATGTTGCGATGACAAATATTGTGCGTGACGCGCGCACGCGGAAAACTTCTCCGCGTCTGACATTCCTATTCATATTGGGATTGCTCGGCGCGCTTCACACTTCGCTACCGCGTCCCGCTCCCTCCTCCTCTCTCTCTTTCTCTCTCTCGCTTTCTCCTTCTGTCTGTGCTCCATACCTCAACGTTTTTTCCGAACGAGAGTAATTACCGCTAACGGGATGACGCCGTGAAAGCCCAATGATCTCGTACGGAACATTGCAAATTGCTGATTCCATCAGAAGGAAGCGCAAAAGGGGTAAATTTTCAGCCCGGGGTACGTACGCTCCAGGGACGTGTAACCGACGAATTGTTCGACTAGAGGGACATTTTTATTTCGGTCATTTGTCATCGTTATATCGGGACGCGGATGCGTTCTAATGGAAAAAAAGCACAATCACGTCATTCTAATTACAATAGATTCTCGCGGGACGCGCGCGCGCGCGAAAGCGGTTTAATCCGGCGGCGCGATCGCTAAACGTGACGGGGCGCTTTAAAACGTACGACTTGTAATTTCGGTTCGTCAACATCCGCCCGCGGAACATCCGTAGTCATATTTTCCATTCGACGGGGAGAGAAATATCCCGCGGTCGGCGCGCGCGAACCCCGCGATATTCCGTAATGGATTGTTCGCGCCCACGCGTTTCCCTCCCCTCGTATTCATCACGGAGGAAACTCGGTTAAAGAACCGAGATTCCGCGGCGCGATCGGCGAAACGTTTTACGAAATCTGCGCCTTGAGATCCCGGCCTCGAAGAATAACTAGAGCCATTCCTTTCAACTCATTTTCTTTCACGGCGTAATTGCAAGGTGCGCGCGCGCGCCCACGCCCGTTCCGTCGCGTGTGCAAAAAATAAACAGCCGTAACGAGAACGAGAAAGTTTTCCAGCGCCGGTCGTAGCGCAGCTGCGTACTTTAAAGCTCCGCGGGACAACCTGAAAGTGCTAATTCCGTTTCTTTTTTCTCCTTTCTTCCACGTCGACGACGGGACGCGACGCTTCTTCACTTAAAGCGCGCTAGTTACGCTCTCCTCTGTCCCTCTCTCGCTTACTCTCTCTTTACCTCCCTCTCGCCTGTTCTCTCTGGGGTTACCTGTATGCACATGTATGCGTTGTCCCCTCTCCCCTCCTCTCTCTTTACGTAGTCGGTCGATTTTGCCAACCGGCGATGTAGCGCGCGAAATCGCGCATACGTATGCGAAATTCCGCGAACGCAAAATTCGCTGCAAAATTCGGCCGCGGAGAAATGTGCGCGGGACGATTTATGCAATTTGTAAATTGACGCGCGAACCATGACGCATCTCCGGCCGAGTATCAAGAATCCTGAAGTACGTATTTTGCATAAATTTCAGGCACAGACTGTATCTTAAATAGCCGCTTATATTTTCCCTCGTCGAGCACACTCTCTCTCTCTCTCTCTTTCTCTTCCTCTTTCTTTCTCGCTCTATACGCCACCGCTGCCCTATCTCCGGTCTTTTCAACGCATTCGTTTCGCATGCGCTCATTTCTTTTGCAAGGAACCGACTTCTTTCTCAAAGAGAACCCCGACCTCCGCGGAAGACGCTTTTCCTATCTCGCCGTGCATGCTCTTTAACGAATCGAGTTTCTTTTCAGAAACGTCCGGCCGTCATCGGACGACAATATAAAGCATTCGGCACCGAATACACTCACGCCGACGCGGACATACTCAATAAAAGTATAAACTTGTTAGCGGAAGGTGGTGCTCGCCCTCGAGTTTCGCGTGGCTCACAGGTCGGCTGAAAGACGAAAGTCTCTCCTTGACTCCGTACTAGGGAATGATTAAACTTTTATTCGCCGTATTTTAGAGGGAACGACGAGCCGGGATTATATAGGCAGATATCAAATAGCAGTAAAATGATGTGCATTAAAATTAAAAATTTCATCCCTCGCGAGAAGAAGGACGCGTTCGCGTTTATATTCCTCATTCACAGGAAAAACTTTCAGGCTCGGGATGGTAGAAATGGGCGCGACTCGCTCTTTCCTTCCTCCTTTCTCTCTCTTTCTTCTTCTTCTTCTCTCTCGCGAGTTTACGTTTTCAATAACGAACGCGCATCGCGCGATGAGAAGTTGGTGGAAGAAATTCCGTACGAAAGTCGTGAAGAAAGCACGGGCACAGCTCTCTCTGTCCGTGTGCGCGAAGTTAAAGATTGCAACGTGACAGCCGAAAGAGAAAGAGAGCTTTATTCGCGGGGCGAATTTCGAGATTCGCCGACCGCGCTCGCGTCACGCCCATCAAGGACGAATTACGCGTTTTTGTTTCTCGGGTTACCTAAGAAGGGAAGGAGAGAGAGAGAGAGGGTCCGAAACGTCCCCCGAAACATACGGGGGTCGAGCGAAAGAATAAAAACAGAAGCGGGAGGCCAGAGTGATGCATTGTCCTCGGCTATTGTTCTCCTTCTCGCGGGGTATCGTCTCCACTTTCCTGCATCTTTTACTCTTGAATCCAGGAATGCTTCCACCTCGGCATCAAGCCGTGCTATTGTCGCCTCGTAAACAATTTGCTGGTGTATCGTATCGTCGCGACTCCTGCTCCTCTAGCGAGTCCGAAGAAATAGGGAGAAAAAAAGGCAAACTCGCGAAGAATCATATCCAGTCGTTCGCAGACTCGCTCGCACAGCGGCGTAGTTACGATAACGGATGTAGCATATAGAACGTTAGAACATCGCCCGAAGTTTGATCGAAGTTTAATGAGCGCCGTAGTTAATAGTGAGATAATTACGACGCTGTAGAACTTAATATGCGCGAAATATATATATAGATTCGGTGGTAGATTATTCCATGTGGAATTAATTAATATAATCGTACGCACACATGCATGCAAAGGGGGAGAGAGTCATTCTGAAGAATCGGCGTCTTAAGCGACCTCCGTCCGCTCAAAATTTCGCAACGGTTTGACATTTAATCCCGCGCGATACTTCGATTTCAGACACGAAACCGCATCGCTCGTCCCGGCTACAATTTGCAATTTCCGTCGTGCGCTCCCAACAATTCGGCGTCAATTCCGCGCTGCGGCTGTCAGGTACAGCGGTCTGGAGATGGTAAGCGTGATCCGGCTTAATCCTCTGCTTGATTTCACGCTAAATTACATTAACGGAATAAATGGCGCGCCGAAGACACCGCGTTAATTTCGCCGCTTCCGAAATTACAGCGACGCGCCCGGGATCTTCTCGAAGAGCAACCCCGCTCGAAACTCACTCTATATTATATAGATATACGTGTGCGTATATACTCGCCGGTTTGTAGTCGCAATCTGTGAGCCGCACCGGCGGAACGCTATATCGAGAGCTATCTCGGCTAATCCTCGGGGCGTCGCGACGCGGGAAAATGCATCGTCGCGAAGAAAGGAGCGCGAGGGAGCGGCTGCACAAGTCGAGCGAGTCAAAGTGCACTCTGTCGATTGTTGCGGCGGTGGAAGGAAGGATCGAAATTTTTCCAGGGAATTTCCACTCCCGAATCGGCGGTGTCTCCGTTCGACGCTTTCCGCGCGATCGATGCCGCCCAGGCACGAGTTTGCGCGTGTGTGCGTGCGTGTACATAGCGCGTATAGCAGACGCATGATCGCTCGCATGCATGCGACGCGGGTCAACGAATTTGTCCGCGGAGGCCAACTTCCTTCGGGAACTTAACTCGCGTCGACGCGGCTTCCGCCACCGAGACTCGACGTGTTCCCCCCCAGTCGCCGGGAGGACTCCGACGATAACTTTAAATATTTGAAGACCCGTGCTTTCCATCTGGTCGGCTTCCACTCGATACTCGGATGTTTATCCGCGCGGAATACCCGCCTCTCTCCCGTCGCTATCACCTCCTTCCCTCCGTCTCCTCTCACCGGGGGAGAGAGAGAGAGAGAGATGAAAGGCGCTTTTGTTAACGACGCGGATCGAAGGAGAGGATTTCCGACGGGTTGCTCCTTGTGTCTTCCGCGACGCCACGTTCAAATAGACGCCGGATGGAAGTCGACTAAGCCGCGCCGCCGCCGGGTCTTTTGCATCCTCGTGGAAAGTGCGCGCACGATATTTTACGTTAGCATAAGCGTCGCGCTGCATTAAAGCCGATCGCAAACAACGTAACTCCAAAGTAAACGCATACGGAGTAAGAGTGGAAACAGGCAGAAACGGCAAATATCTCGGTATCGAATGATACGATACCAAGGTTCGAAGGGAATCCGCTCTTACCTCCTTTTCTTTCTGTTTACTTTGACTTTCTTTTTGTGACTTTGTAACGCAAGGTATTCCGCGTTGCAGACGGAATGTTTCATTAATGCGCAAACACGAACGCAGCAACTCGGACTTTGATTGTATTAACTGTACGAAACTGTCCCGCTGGAAGTTGGGCGGACGGCCACGTCCCACCCCTCAAACCGAGACAAAGTCGGCCCTTCCGAGCGAATGATCTCCGCGTTTCCTTCCCCGAATTATGGTATTCCATAAACGATCGCTCGAAATGACGAATCGACAAGACGCCGGCTCGCAGTACCGGCGGGGGGAGGAAGAAAGGGAGGGAAGTCCGAAGTAAATTCAATACTCGGCGGTACAAGTAATTTAGCGACGGAAAACGGAGGAAGCCATACGAAAGGAAAAAAAAAAAAAGAAGGGAGGGGGAAAAGAAAAGGGGAGGAAAAAAGAAAGGGGGCACGAAATCCAATTACGCAAATTCAAGCTCGCCAGCAGCGGCGGAACGGAAGAAGCGACGCGGGTGGGAGAGGAGAGCGCGTAGATCCCGCGAGGTTAGCAAAATTTACCGTGAAACGCGGCGCGGGCTAATAAGCTAAGTATTCGCTTCAGAATTCCTCCGTAGCGGGCCGGCGGGGCGGGAGGACTCGCGGGAGCATTCGTCGTGAAGCGTCGCGCGAAATTACGAGCGTCGGCCGGTGAGTGACGCTCATTATACCGGCGAGAGGACTCGCTGATATCGGTCGTCGTTTTCACAACGGCTCGCGAGCCCGTGATTTACATTGGAGCTGCAGCTCGCGAGATGAATAAGTCGACTTAGAGAGAGAGCGGAATTTTCAACGAGCTCCCGGCATAATTCCCATTCGGCTAACATGCCGCGGTCTTGTCGAGAGAAGGAGAGAAGAGAATCGAAAAGAGAGAGAGAGAGAGAGAGAGAGAGAACTTTCGCTTAGCCCACTTCACAATCGCGATTCTCCAGTAGGAACTCTCGAAATATTAATGCCATTCGAGCGCGCAGAACAACAAAACGCGAAATTTTGCGGAACGCACCGTTTTCTCTTTCCCCTTCCCCTGTCCCTCCTTGATCACGGAAACATCGAACATACTCCGTTTTATATGTAATACGCGATGAGAGTGCCGTTTGGCGAATTGGCTCGGTAGGGCATTTTCGCGAAACTTGGCGGAATTTTTCCTTACGTCCTCGATGACGCCGCGCGGCCGTCGCAGCAGTAACTTTTTCCTCAGCCTCTTTGTCGTAGATTATATCGTTCCCGAGTAAATTTGCTAAGGATATTACATTTTCATATGCAAACAAGGGGTCGTCGCGCGTTGCTCCGCGCGCGCGTTTGTCTCAAGCTGGCTTTATTCCGTGGAAAATTTCCTGTTTACCGGCTACAACCTCGCGGGGAAAAAAGCCGGGGGTACCCTTTGATCTCGACGTAGCCACGACCCAGTTTATACCGTGACTTTCCCGGTTTCTATATACCGGAATTTTCTTTTCTAATTTCGCCGGCGAAAGCGCGCGCGCGCGCTCGTTCGCTCGCACGCGACACGTAGGGGATGCGCGCACGGACGCGAGAAGATTGGTATGAAATTCCACTTTATTAGCTTGATTAGGGCCGCTCCATTATCAAAGAACGAATGAGACCGAGTGTCGCGTTGGTGGGGACTGTGTTTCCGATATAAAAAGAATTCCAGCCGATAATACGATCCACCTCGCGACGAAGCGCATCTTGCGTATCCGCCGGCCATGTTAACGTCCCTCGAACGAAACCCGATCTTCGGAGGACGCTCGCTCGCGGTAATTATCCCTCTCGGTAATTAAAACGCGCGTCGTAAAGTTCGTGGGACAGCCACCACGCTCGGTGCACGCTCGATTAATTAAAAGATCCTCTACGTGGACACGACGACCGCATTCTTCACTGCGTTCACGGTCCTACGACCACTCATATATCCGCTTCCACCGGAAACTCTTCGCCGACGTGAACGTGAGAAAGCTCCGCTGCGAGGATTCCCCCCCCCCC
>NW_014557287.1:1314984-1319348 GCF_001313825.1 Dinoponera quadriceps | reverse complement strand
CCTCCCGATCCCGTCGTGTCTCGATCTTCGAGGATTCGAGAGTTGGAGACGGTCTCGCGGCGCAACGGCACACTGTTCGGTGGGATCAACGGGAATCACTTCTCGGTCCTCCGGGAACGAGGGATGACGTCTTCCTTACGGGTTCGGGGGAGAAGCCGGGGGATAAGACCGGTGACTATCGCAGTTATACCGGACGCTCGTTGCGGCCTCGTAGACAACGTTGGTTACACGTGGGTGCCATTAGAAGCGGTCTCGGGGAGAGATAGGGAGGAAGAGTGAGTAGCGTCGGGGCGTACACCAACGCGGTGTGTTTACGTCGGACGTCGAGGTTCCACCGGCGGAAAATGTAGTCGCCATTAGCGCTAATATTTCGGCCAAGACGTGGGGCGTGCCGGGCATTCGCGCGCGCCCTCGACAGCGCGCTCTCGCCGGTAAGGTGAGACTAGGAGCTGGACGAGGTGAGGTGGGGAAAATAGATTCGCCCGGTTCCGTAGCTCCGGCAAGTATGCGCCGAGTGCGTATATTACCGGGCCGAGACTACCCCCTTTCGCCGAGAAGTAATCCCGTTTCGCATGACCGCTGGATGTAGTCGGAGAATGGAAAGCTCGCCTCCGCCTTGATTTAGAAGAGCCGGGCCCGATAATGCGTTAAGCCCCCTGGTCGGCTGGATTTGGCAAACAGGCATGAATCGGAATAAATTTCTCGGTGAAACGAACGGCTTCGAATTAAAATCCCTTCCGTCGTGGCCGAAGGAGCTGAAGGAATGAAAGAAATGAAGGCGCTTCGTTAGGCACCCCCTTGGTGCGCGGAATCTTGAAAGTTTACGACCTTACGCCGCGCTCCCGTTCGGCGAAACTTCCTTCCGAATCGATCGAGGGATTCCTAAACAAAGGAATGCTCCAAGAACTCGGTGTATCGCGGGCAGTATTTACAATCGATACTCAAGATCAAGTGATCGAACGGCGGGATGACGTTCGGGGTGTCCCCGGATGCCGCTCGTTTCCTCGAATTCACCTGAAATTATGGCGAGCTCGTTTGCTTTGACAGCCGGAAAACATGATCGCGCTTAAGAAGACGACGCAGAAACGGATAAGACGAGTCTCGACCGGGCGGGCGCACGTTCGTGACTCTGAAATGAGGTGATTTAGGACGAACTTCAGCAATAAGATAGCGTTTGCTAAGCGCGTTCTCTGCTTCGTCTTTACCGAGACTATCTCGACTACGAAGACAGAGGTCGGAATAAGAGTCTCCCGTAATGCTTTTCCTCGCGGAGCTTAGTGTATTATTGTGTCCCAACTTCTCGATATTCGCTCGGCGCTGCGCGAGACGCCGGATAAGGAGAGACGAGATGCCTCGAGTTAGACAGCGGGTGTAAACAAGCGAGCGAATGAATCGCGTCGGATAACGCGCGGGGAAATACGTCTATGCGCTGGAGTCGCGTCCGAGACGCGCGAATTCGTAAACTCGTCTGCATTATTCGGCGTCGCTAACGATCCACCCCGAGTCAAGTGGATAAACGTGTTCCTCGCCTTTGTGAGATCAGACTCCTAGGCCTTTCGAGACTGTGCAGCCGTGGGACTCTCGGATTTCCATTCAGTCCAAAGCACCGGTGAGGACGACCACGGCGACGGCGAAGGGTGGCCTATCGCGTCCGGGGCATTCCTAGTAGCTCGGTCTCCATGGCTCTTAGTTATCGAGATATACAGCGCCAAACAGGTCGGCTAGGTACAAGCGGAGAGAGAGACGTCGGTCCGGGAAACACATTCCAGCGGAGTGAGAGGTGACTCGAGCTCGGGGGCTTCGAATTCCATCGGCGCCTCCGGCACGAATAGCCCCGTTAGTGCGCTTCGTCGTCGACCACGGCGACACAGAGGCGAGAAAGAGGCGCGGATGAAAGGGAAGGAGGCCCATCGAGCTTCCGTCCGAAGGAACGGAAGCGGATCTTCCGAAAAGGTGAAAAGTCCCAGCCGGGAAGAATGAGAGAGGAAGTACCCGGCCATCAAAGCCACACGCTAGCCGTTGCAACCGTAGCAGATGCCAGTTAGCGTCGGCGATGTCAGGCGCCTTTCTGGGAAGCAAGAATGAGAGAAGGTGGTTGGCAACGAAACGATTTCAAGCTCTTAGAAGCCGTTAATTGTGAGCAACCGCGCCGCGGGAAGCCCGGGGAGAGGAGTTTTACGAGCGTCGGAGTAACACGTCCCGCCGATCTCGAAAAAGTTTACAGCTTCGACGAAGCCGGGAGAGGAGGGCGCGAACGCGCGTGCACCGGCGTGGTAATCCTCTCGTTCTTCGACGCGCTCGTCTGCGAGGTTACGGTCGCTCGTTGACCGATTTTTCCGTAACGATCGGCCGCGCGCGCGAGCACACGACGAAGGGATGCATGTGTGTCTGACTGTAAACGAGCTTCGTAACTTTCTGCTTTTACGCGCCCGTCCGCGCTCGTTACCCCCCTCCGCATCCAATCGCGATGTAATACGCGATTTTACGCGCCGAACGTAGCTGGCCGCAATTTGCAGTCGAGCCGTTCGCCGATGCCTTCGTTTCTGAGATATCGTGCTGCACTAAGCTTCTCCTCCACTGTCCGACGATTGTTACTCCGTTAGTTGCTTTGTCGTAAGGTCTCTCCTTCTCTCTCTCTCTCTCACACACACACACACACGCATTCTCTTTCTCTCGTCAATTTGTAAATAGGCACTCGCGAAATATCCCGAGACTTCATTATTCCACTCCCGCGCACTTCGTCATCGAGCGGCGGGTTTGAGAACGCGCGTACTTAAAGCACGTACATAAGAGGCACGATCCCGCGACTCTCTCTCTCTCCTTCTCGAGATCTTAAGTCTTTTAAAGCCGGAAGAATACCTCCGTTTTAAAGCCCCCCCGTAGCTTCGACGTTTGACGATCGTTAAAACTTTGCAGAATTGTTCGGAACTTTGCGAACCGCCGCTTGCCTGTATCTCAGGAGCGGCCATTATAATATCCGCCGTTATTACGAGGGAGGGGGGGGGGGGGATGTATTTAAGCCGACTGCCGATCGTACAAAGGGAGCTAATGCAACGACGTACGTGTGCGGCATCGAGATGATTTCCCTTTCCGTCGTGCGCCGAAACGGCGCTGGGGGAGGAAGCGCGCCCTCGCGCTCCTCTCGCCGCTAATTGTAACGTAACTACCGATGCTCTTTATGCGCACGAGCGCGCCGCGCGCAATTTTCATACTTCGGGCATCGCGTGCGGCTATATAATTAGGAGCAAACGTGCAGTTAAAGACAATTGGACGGGCCGGACGATTACAAGAAACTTGTTATAGCTTTCAGTGCGAGCGCGTGGGCGCGCTCACGCACGGAATAATGGCGGTATAGCCCGTCCGGCGATTACCGCTTTTACCACCGCTGTTTAAGTGAATCTTACTGTAAACGAGGCGGTGGCAGTTTCCCCTCCCGCCGTTCCTCCCCCTAACCAGCCCTCCGCGCCGTTCGGAGACTTATAGGGAAACTTTCCGTCCGAATAGACTAAAAAACTTAATCGCGAGAATGCCGAGCAAATTAAAGAGCCGGGAAGAAAAAGCAGTTAAGTTTCGAAAACGTAAACTTCCCGCCGGTAGCAAAAAGGCGATCTATCCTGTTGAAGTTAAGGCAGGACTGATCGCGCGAAAGTTCCCGCGCGTAACGGGGAAGCTAATTATTTTAACGCGCGAGACGGATACCGGTTTTTCAACCGGAAACTCGGTACACAATAGACGGAGAGAAATTTTCGCGCGACCGTGAGAAGGGCTGGGGAAGCTTGTGTAAAATTGAAGCGATAACTGTTGGGATTCGCCACGAGCGAACGTTTATTCCCGCGTAAAAATCTTCCCCTCTCGCACCGGATGCTTCTTAGACACGCGACTGAAGGGATTAAGTAGAGGACCCCTTCCATCGTCCTCGAGGAGGTCGGGCCGACTCGCCTTTACGATGTAACCCCTTTCGGAAGTTACGAGCGAGAACGGACGAAAACGAGCGAATGGAAAGCACCGTGGAAGGAACGGGGATCTACGTAGATCGGCAGGTTTGAACGCCATCCCGGGACATTTGCATGGAAAATCGACGTTAAGTCAATTCCCCGGCATACGGCGACCGGCCGCAGAAACGATCGGCGCAGCCGCAGTCCGCGAGAGCGCATTATCCCCCCGATCGATGTGTATATACGATCAAACACGTACGCGGGCCGTCATTTCCATAATTATCGCGCTAGGTGTTGGGAGAGCCCGCCGCGGGCCGGAATTCCACGGACCCGCCGCTTTCCGTAAAGAGCGATAACGACAACGCGTTCTCGCTGTTTAACTCGATCGACGCGCAAGATTTCTTTCGGAGTATTCCTCCCCCCGCCCCC
>NW_014557287.1:1297685-1314939 GCF_001313825.1 Dinoponera quadriceps | reverse complement strand
CCCCCCCTCTTCCTTTCCATTCTTCTCCTCGCCGATCCGCGCTCGATATCGTCCGATCTCGCGAAATACCGGCGGATGCAGGCCGGGTCTACGAGCTACTTGTAGCCGGTGCGCATCGGGGCCGGCATTCGCTCAGACGCATATCCCTTCTCTCGAATGCCCGACCCGGGATATTTGCATAGCCGCGTGTATTTCGCCCCGAAAGAGCTTTCCGCCCGACTGATCCTCGCCGTTCCCCACCCCCCGTCTCTATCTTCTCCAGCCCCCTCGCTCGCGCTGCCTACCCGTCTAGCCAGCGCTGCTGCCGCGTCTCTTCTCCGTCCGTATCCCGCGATGATGAAATCTTCGGTGTTACGGCGCCATAAAAGCGAAATGAAACTATCGAATTTTTTCGCGGACGGAAGCCCGCGCTTCCGGACGAACAGAGAGAGAGAGAGAGAGAGCTAGTCGGCCGCTGCTATGTATCTTCGCCGGGTTGCGAAACCCTCGATTGAATTCCTCTACCACGTCGCGTGAGATTGTTTTAAATGCGAATGTCGGGGCGATGGGACGGGCGGATGGACGTCGTGAGTTCACTGTGGAACGTCGGTGAGAGTTACGGCGGTTATTCGAGAAATCAGTTCATGAATCAAGGAGCTGCCCCGAGTACGTGCCGCGTAAGTCATCTTTTGATACGCGCTCCGCTACCACCTTTTCCCTCTTTTCACGGTGCGCAAGAATGCGAGGAACGACGCGCCGTACGTGATTCGTTTTCATCGTGGGACGACGCGAATATTTGCGTCGGGTAAATTATTTGGATAGGCGACTGGACCGGTCTCCGTGTGTGCAGCCGAGCGTCGCGAAAAAGGTTCGGCAGCGCACGACGCGCCACTTGACTCCCTTTGGAGTGAAATATTCATATCTCCCGTTCGGCCGTCTCCCCTTTCATCCGCATGTCAATTTGTCGCGCATTTAAAAACGGCAACGGAAAACTCTCAAGGTATATTTTCGACTCGCACTGTTCGGAAAATTACTAATGTAAGCCGAGCGGTAGCAGTTATCGATTCGAGCGGTAGGCGATAAATTAAGCCGGGGGGGACGCGCTCGCTTAGTTAAAACGCGAAGCACACGGGCGACGTTTCGCCCGCCTTCTTATTTCGCGATCGTACGTACGATGATCCTCATTTATATTCCTTTATCCCAATGCTGACGTTACATCGTTACAGTCGTCGTTACTGTCAGCCCACGAAGGCATCGAACTCGCATTTGAATTTTAAACGGCACTCCTTGATCCTCCAGGATCAATAGCCGACCCGCTGATGACCCTCGCTCGCGTTAAGGCGAACGATTCTCGAACGACAGACGGTCGCCTCCCTCTGAAATTGCCCATACATTTCTTTACGTTTATCATATTATTTCTGATTTCACACGATATATAATGATAGGAGAAAATTTCGCATTTCCCGCGCAATTTCAGCGGTTTCGGTTTCGTGAAATGATCAGTCAATTAGCAACATCGCGAAATACGTAACGATAATATTGCGAGATTACATTTCGCAGACAGCGATGGAGTCGAATCGACGATTTAATGCGACGTATTATTCAATTACACGCGGTGTGCACGGCGATTGTGCTCACCTGACGTATCTTTTCGAAGCACGCTGAATTGACAGTCGGACAAAGCGATTGGAATCGTCGAGGCCAGATGTATTCTCTCTCTTTCATGCCGATTTCCTTTCGGATATGAGCATTGAAGCGCGGCCAGCCTGTCGAAATTCCGAAAGTCAGAACGCATTGACGATTAGTCGGCCGTGATGTAATTAGAACGAAGCATCGTGTTCCGCTCGTTCGGGATCGTGATTTTCGAACTGGATATGCATCCCTGATGAATGCGCTCGTATCCCGCGCGTTAATTAACTCGGCCCGACCAGCCGGCTGTCTTGTAATTTTGCAAAACACGTGCTCTTAATTATCAAGTGACTAATCTCGCCTGAAACTCTTCGCCGAGTTAACGCGCCGCCATCTGGATCGGTGCGCGCAACAATCTGCCTCGCTTGTTGCATGATTTACAGATCGGCCATTACGATGTTACACGTCGTATTACATCCCGGCGTCTCACCTCGCCTCGTAAACCCCCGCTTCGCCTCTGCCTTCGCGCGAATCCATATCTGAGGTGTACGGATATTGACACGGCTCGACGGTGAAAGAAATCTAGAGATATATAGAGACCCTACGTGTTAACACGCCGACTGCTAATATATTACCGCTGACACATTTCGTCGAGGTAACCCGAGGATCAGTGTGTTACATTACGTCGTAGATACACGGTAATAAATCAAACTCGCATGGAGCAAGTCTACAGAGAGAAATGTATCCTCGGTACTTATTTAATAAACACTTTTCTAATCGGACAAGCTTCCTGAGAAAGGTCAAGTTGTTCCGCTTCCGTTGACCTCGCGTGGCTGCGTAAACTTCTCTCCTCCAAGTCGAGCAGAGGCGGCGTGGTGAAATGGAGAAGGACGAATTTTCTGCAATTTTTATGAGATCCGACGGAGTACTTCGTACTGTACACATGCTCGTGTGAGAGTCGTACCGCACACAGACTTCCCGAAGGAAGGGAGCAGGAGACAGAAAAAATCCTCACCACTACGGCTTCGTCCCCGTGAAGTTACCCTCTCGCGGCGCGAAGAATGCCGAAGCGAGGGGCGAGTAACGAGAGGAGCCGCGAGCTTTCCGCAAGAATAACGACGGCGCTCCGCGAGTGACGAAGAGCGGAGATCTTAGAAACGTATTCGCGCTGATGTTCCCGCGAGCACCTAACCTATCGGCCATTCATTAGAGCCTCAGCGGCACGGAGCCGAATCGGCGTAGCCGCAATTCATACCGTGACACGATGCTTGATAACAAAGACGGGATATTCCTCCTTATTAATAGACGGTCGCCCGACTCTACTGTAACCGAGAGCGAAATGGTTAAAAGCCGGCCGGCTCCGCCGAACGAACGAAGATCGAGAATAATGCCCGATGTGCTCCCTCGGCTTTAAGCCTCGTTCCCGAAGGATGAAATGCAGCCGGCGGTGCGATAATAATTAGAAGTGCGTCGGGTGGACGTGCTTCCACCGAGTCGAGCGCGCGCGCGTCACCGCGCTTTTCCACCGCGCGTGTGCGTGCGTTAATCCTTGCGACGGATTAGCACCACGAGTCGCCGGCGCGATTAATTATGACGCCGGCGAACGTGCTACGATTAATTTCCCCCGAATACGTTTCCCCGTTTCGCCGTCAGCCGCGGCGGAGAAAGAAGGGCTCTTTTCGCATTTACCGCGCCTCTGCGACCCGCCGTGATCGATTATGACATATCGCGTTCATCAGCTGCGAAAAGAGGACGACGCGTATTGACTTTGTCCACCGACCGACGCTTCGGATCGCTTTTTGCGATCCCAGCACTCCGAGCTCTCTCTCTCTCTCTCTCTCCGATCACGCAGCCGGGGACGCGCTTTATCTTCTATTTGTCATCTCCGCGCTAATGCCGAACCAACGCGTCTCACCGCGTTGTTTAATTAATTAAAGCGACTCCTGTGTGTGCACGCGAGTGTATGCAGGTGCGCGCGCGCTGTTTGATTTTTCCATCGAGAACCGATAGGTAGTTTCTGTCATTAATTTATCAGGTCGCACGAGTGCCCGGTGGCGATTAATTGGAATGACGCGGCAAAGTTGCGGTAATTTCACGCGGACAGGTCGACGAACTGTAGACGAAAGGGCGACGGGAAAACGGGGTTTCTCTTCTTTTCTTCCGCCTTGCATTTATCACTTCTTTCAAGTAGACGTATACACGCAGGCACTCGCGCGAATGAAGTCGTCCCCCGTCTCCGAGGGTGGCGATGATCCCGCCGCGAGGGAAGATGCACGTGTTCCTCGTCGGTCCGCTCGTTTATATCGCCATCGTCCCCCGCGGGAACGCGGCACTTTCTCGACTTGCGCCCGCGAAGATTCGCGCGCGGGACCATCGGGGCGACACGCGTTCGTCTCACGATTCATCGCGGTAGTAAAGTATCAACTAAAAAAGCGAGAATGAACGAGCGCGAAAACAAGCCGGGACTCACCTGTCTGCTTCTGCGTGGTGTGCCGATCACTCCGCGCCGACTGCGCTCACGCTCGCTCACGTAGCACTAACTGATTAATCGCTGAGAATCGCTCGCTCTCTCTCTCTCTCTCTCTCACTGATCACTTGTCAAACACGCCGGTCCCTCGCGAAGCCCCACAACACTGCTGACGATCGCGGGCCTCGTCACATCTCGGCCGAAAATGCGACGAGCAATCCCCGGTAGCCGTGCTCGTAGTCGTGGCGATTCCGCCCGCGCGGGAAATCCGCGCGATTGATCCGGCCGGTGGACGAGAGCTCTTCCGCGGAATGCTGCGACGATCGTGCCGGAGGAGGAAAGACCACGGGGGTGAGAGGGAGAGAAAGCGCAGGCACGTCGCGAGCGCGGCAAAGGCGCGTGCGGTCCGGACGCGGAACGTGAGTGCCGCTTGTAGAGGCGAGCGAACCGGCAGGCCGGCGGAGCGCGCAGGTCCTACGGAACGTCCCACGGGCTCCACGGCGGAGCCACGGACAGGTACTCGTCGGCGGCGAGGGAAAATACTGCCGTGCAACCGCCCCGAAATGTCGCCAAGAATTCGCTGCTCCAGCACGCTCGCACCGAAGTGGGCGCACGAGCGAGCGAGGGAGTGAATGAGAAAGAGAGAGAGAGAGAGAGAGAGAGTAGGACGGGAATGCGCATATGCGAACGGGGGCCACGGTCGAGTTTGGACCCAGGATAGACAGATAGGCGAGGGGGGTGAACGGCAGATATTTATCGCGTTCTGAAAATTAAATTCCCCCCTAAGAATCATTTTGACCCGCCGAGCATCGTTCAGGAAGTATTTGTTATAGCGTTAATTACTCTTGCGAAAGGTATTTACGCGCAACGGATTTACGATCCGTCGCTTAATTTAGATGTCGCGAAATGTAATTGAATACAGTCGCAGACGGGTTCGCTTTCGCGCGGGTTCGCGTTGAGCGAAAGCGAGCGATATGCCTGACGGGCGCGTTGAACGTGTAACGAAGTATCGACTGGATGGAATAAACAATGAGAGAATGAAGAGCAAACAGGTTAGGAACGATTGTGATAATGCACTGGGAAACTCATTTAGTTGACTCGAGCGAAATTCTTGTTTGCCCGCGTCCAAATAAGAATTCGGTTTGAGTCAACTAAATGGGCTTCTCAGTGCGGTAATGGATGGCTCGTAGAAGCGCGAAATTGCACGTAAAAACGACGAACGGTGGGTGATTACAGTGGTTGACGGATTCGGAAAGTATATTCGTTGCGGTCGTCCGGAAGAATAGGATCTGTAATCGCATCGGGAAACATTAGCCGCCGCAAATCGAGTCTCGTTTTGCGCGTGTAACGACTCGGAGAGGGCGGCGGTTCCGTGCTGTCGCGAGATTTTCGAGGATTTCCGCGACTCTGTACGGTATTCCAATTTCATTAATTACCGCACGCAACAATCGGTGACAGATGTTACGGTTGACGGTCGATGTAATAACGAGTATCACGCGAATCCGCGTCGCCCACAGGATATTCTTCCATCTTTCCCGACGACGCGCCGGGTAGACGCGCGGCGTCGCGATGCGCTGAAAGCGGTTTCTATAAAATATCGCAGGTAACGCTGCCCATTTTTCCGAACGTCCAATTATATCCGGCACGCGTTCGACGAAATTCTCGTGCTCTCCGTGATTATCGTGTTTCTACGAACATTCCGGAAAAGCCCCCGGCAATTAGTCAGTCGGTCGATATCACAACTGCCGCCCATTCGCGAAGATATGAAAACAAATTCGTGCCGGCATGTTCCAAAAAAAAAAAAAAGATATAAATTAAAAAATAACCAGAGAAAAAGAGAGAGAGAGAGAGTTATCCCGCGAGAGGATCCATAGAGCGTTTGATGCGCAGCAAATTGCACGACACGCGGACACTATTATTTATTCCGCGAGTTATATCGGCGCGATATAGACGTCGGCGTGCGCGGCGTTAACGAAAGGCCGCCTCGGCGCATAAATCTCGCGTAAACGAATTAACGGGGGCCGAATCGGTCGGTTCGCTCGCGTGTGTATCCTCACCGTAAAACTCTGGAGGAGCTTATTACCGGCTAATACTACTTCCCTCTTTATTTATGATCGGACAACCGTGCGCCGGTTCGCGCGCCTCGCTGTAATACGTGTGGCATGCGAATATCGAGTTGCGCGCGATTCACCATGCATAATATTAGCACGATATTATAGTTCCGTCGTGGATTACGGGAGGGCCGAGCCGAATACCTAATAAGGGTTTTACGACTGTCTAGGAAATCCGTGATTAGCTTCTCAACTATGCGAGCTGAGTCGCGGCCGGTAACCATCACTTGCGCTCCGGTCGGCCGGAACATTCGTAGCTCATCGACACGCTAGAGCGGCGAGCTCCCCGGATGTATCGATCCGAGATGGGGACCAGGTATTCGAACGTGTCGCTCGAAAAACGCGCGAAAATGTGAGCTCGGCCGGCCGATCGGCCGTTTGCTCGATTCGCCGAGAAGGGAGGAAAATAAAGGTGAAGTGGAGGAACCTTACCGTCGTGCTGGAAATACGGAAGGGATCTTCCGGCGCGCCTCTGCTACATATCGGAGCGCTAAATTAAAAAAGTTAATCGGCTCGGGAATAAATTTCGTTGAATCGCCGTCGCCGGCGGGTCCCTTTTGTGGCAAGAACAGACGCGCTTACGGGAAACGGCAAAGCCTTTATTCCCGCGATTTGTTCATGGCATACGCGTACCGTTCGCATTTAGATTCCGCGCCGGAGTTCACTTTGCGAGTCTCATTCCGCGTTCTTTACCGTCCGCGGTGAAACGAGGGGCGAAACTTATAGGACTCGCGGCGAAACACCGGGTTATTCCTCCCGTGCCCGTTTCATCTCGGCAAACGTGCCGGCCGGTGATTCCGCATGGAGGCGGGAAGGCCGTCGAACGAGAAGATATATCCGTTTGTCGATTGCGCGTATCAGTTTTATCGGCGTATCGTCGACGGGAATAGTTCGGCTCGCTTCGCCGAAGGCATGGCTTTAATTGACGATTGATTAATCGACAATCCCGACACTTCGGTCGCGATAAAGGCCAAAGCGTTTCTTACCGTTGGAACTCGAGTCGAGTCGTGAGGAATATAAATGAACACGCGGACGAGGCAAGGAGAACTCCGCCGGCAAGACGTTCGGCGATCGTGCATATTAAAAACATTAACGTCCATCAGTTGCCGCTAATTACTCCTATACACTCACTTACCGGGGGTAATGTCATTTCGCGCGGCCGGAATATAAAAGCTGAGTAAATTTACCGCGACATTAAAAATTAATTGCTCTACATTCCGCGCCTTTTTTTTTCGGGGTATGAAAAACCGGACGAGCGGAACGAGAGGGATTCTTCGTCGGAATACGCGACGGAGAATTTCCTCCGGTCTCCGCGGCGCGACACGCGGTAAAAGTGCGCGGCCCATATGAAAATCCCAATAATACTCGTCGTCGTCTCGCCGGGTAATTGGGCAACGGAGCATTCCGCGCGCGGAAATTGCCTAGAAATTGCGGGGAATACGGGCGCGCGCGATCTTACGGCACGCCGGTTGCGTTTACGCTGTTTCTCCGCGCGCCTTGTTATTGGATTTTCGTCAAGTTCGAGTCCTCATTTAATAAGATTATTCCGGCGAGCGTTCCCGCCAGACAGCCGGGATGCTCTCTTCCTCTTGTTTCGCAGTTAAACGATTTTTCCGCGGCAGCGACGACGGCGCCGGCGTTTATCGATTCTCGCGCTCGCGAGTTCGCGTTCTCCGCCGCGCGTGTGATTTATTAATGCGCGGGCCCAGAGGCGTTTTGCATGATACTTCGTCTCAATTAATGTCACCCGGTATTAAGCAGCAGTGGCTTTAAAAGTGATCCCGACCAGCGGGCCGGTCAGGGCGCGCCCGAAAAATGGGATGTTCGAGAGCGAGAGAAAACACGGCCTAGTCGAGCTAATTAAAATATTTCCCCGAGCGGCCATTGTTTCCCACGGCCGCTCTCGCTCCGCTTTGTCCCTTCCGATTCCACGATCCCGCGCGATAGATGGTAATATTCCATCGTACCTCCAAAGGCGAGTTTCCCCGGGAAGTGCGTGGGAGAACGCACGGGGAGCGTATACACGCGAGTTGGGAAATTTTGCTTCTACATTCAACTTCCCTAATTCCGTCGAACTTGAAGAACCAATGGAGAATCTTGAGGTTCAACGCGCTACACAGGCTGTTGTCCTTTGAAACTGCCAAAATGCCATCATTTTGCGGGGGCTTATAGAAGAACTTATTTCAGAGTTATTTAATACTCCGTCATACATGGTCCGTGTTAAGCTTCTAACGTTGAAGCTTGCGGGACTTGGAAAATATTCATATTCGATATCACCTCGATAGGCCATGTTGGAGAAGGAAGACCGTGATGTGAGAAAGACGTGAGAATTATTCGCAATATGCGATTGTCGCGATAATTTACTTAATCTTTACTCGTTTCAGCAAGAAACGAACAAGTATTAGTTATGTAACAGTACTCAACTGCGCTGGAGCACGTGCAGTAAGCACATATTAAGTATTAAAAAGACTACCGACGATCGACAAGTGTGTGAACAAAACAATCAATCTCTTCTTGCGCGACCCCTTCATCGTGATTTTCCATTGACGTCGGAAGCTTTAATAAGATTTCGAGATAACCGATGAATGACATTACGACTCTCAACGCGCGAGTAATAAAATCAAGATTCGCAGTGAAAGGACGATCGTTATCGCGGCCGTCGGGGCACGTCACGAGGGGGCACCCTTAATGATTTTACACTCGGACCTCCGCTTTTGCAATTAGAATGTAACGAGTCCCAGGCTTGCACGTCGAGAGGAGTCCTGGCCGGACGTGTCGCGGACGCCGTCGCGAGTTACGACGACTCCTGTCGATAATGTCGTCCGTTTCAGTTCCCGGGGCGATAAAAGAAACTCGGGACTGAGAACGACGAGGGTGCGAGTCTCGTAACGACGCGAATATACAAGACGTCGTCTCTCGCAACTCCGTTCGACTTTACCCCGCCAACGACGAATGGTGCGGTCGCATTTCCCTCGAATCGACTCGTCGGAAAAGCGACTCTTCGCGCGTCGGAGCGAGGGGGGATCCCCGGAGTGGACGCTTCCCGCGACGAGATGGAATTACTGAAGGGCTTGATGAGAAACAAGAAGACCGCGGGAGGGGAGGTTGGGGGCCATCGGTACACGGTTCGTCAATTTTTCCCGAATAAATTCAACTTCTACTCGCGCGCAACTTCATTCCCCCCTTTGCGTGATAATATAATTGAAGCCGAAAAGTTTTAATTGAACCGGAGATGAATCCGCGTACGCCCGGAGTGCGGCGGGCAAGGGGGGGGAGACGCGACGGTCCGAAAAAGTTTCGCGAGCGACGCGTTATTGTGAAACCACATTATTCCCCGACGAGTCAACGAGAGAGACGTATCGATAATTCCACGACGGAGTCGCGGACGCATTCCTTAAGCGGCGAATAACGGGCGTTGATAAACCGCGCGAATATCTCAACTTCGCGGCGCGCAACGACGAAGCGCGAACGTGCCCGAATATTTTCGCCCGGTGGAACAGCCCGGGGCCGGCTTACACGCGGCAGACGACGTGTTGCATCCATAATTCGTCATGCCACGTCGTTGGACGACGCGGAGCGCAATTAAACGATTTCGTTTCGGCGAGCGCGGCTACAAGCGCAGCAGTTGCGGCGCAATCATCGCCGTGCGCGCGTGCCCGTCCGAGAGAAATTGCGAGCCGCTTCGGGACTCTCTCTCTCTCTCTCTCTCGCTCCATCCTTCTACCGACTGCGACACTCGCCACAGCGCGAAACTTCCGACACGATTCACCGATTTCGCCATCGGGCATCGCCGGGACGGGTTGCCATCGCCGGCAAACAGCGAACAAACGGCGCTGCTTCCATCGCCCTCCACCACCGTGCCCTGCAATTACACTGAAGAGCGGCGGACGACGCGCGGAGTGCAACGGCGGCGACGGCGATCGCTACTTTTCGAATTATTACGTGCCCGCGCGACCCGCTCGCTCGCGACACGTGCGCTCGTTGCGTCCGGAACACGTGCGACCTACCCACTACTATCTCTGCTACCACCACCGCCTCGACGACGACGAATATTGACGATGGCGAACGTTTCGCACGCCGGGTGCCTCGAGTCTGCCGTCGCCCGAAGCAAACAAATTTCCCCACCGCCCTTGTTATAAGTGCCGGCGGGGTACCTTCGGAAATTCCGATCTGAAACTTGCGTGATAAATTTCTGGAATTCGACGGGAAATCGAAGCCGGCGACTCCTGGCGATTTTTGCGGACGTGGGCGGTTCCCTCTGACGATTCGCAACTTCCTCGACGGGAGACGCGACCGTCTCCGCCATATGCTAGAAATCGAGCTTTTGCGCTTCGATACGTCGCGTACCAGTGACCGAACACCGCCGCTGTTTCGACCGTGTCAAAGTGGCGCGCTGCTCGGATTATTTACTCGGCGGATAAAAGTAATAATAATTAACGATGGCGCGGGTAAATAAACGCGATCGGCGATTTAAACGGGACGCACCCGCTCGCGCGCTCCGTCGCGTGATCACGTTCACGTTCATTATCGCTTTTGATTTAATAACCTGACAATAATTTCATCGGGTATTAAAAAGACATTATGACGTGACGGGGCCGGGGCGGGGTTATGCCATATTTTTTGACGGATACACGCGTGACACCGTCGCGCGCATAAATGTATGACGCATTGTGCTCGCCTCTCGGCGCATTTGACACCTCTCGGCGTACGAACGAGAACGATCATTGAATCCAAATTAATGATTAATTTCGCTTGTAAATGAAGATATACGCCGGCGATGCATTATGTATCAACATTATCCGGGCGGAGGGCCCAAACAAAAACACGCTTCCGTCTGACGAACGCGGCGTAACGCGGATCGGTAATGATGTTATCGGTGGTGCGCGCGCTTTTAGTTTATAAATAGCGGGGAATTTTGCGCGCACAACGGCGCAATGCGACGGAAGCGATTCGGTAGCCGGGGCCGCGAGGCCGAGCCGCTTTTTCAATTTATTACAAAATGATCTCTCCGCGGCGGTAACGTATGCGGTCCGCGCTACGGCGAAACACACGCGCGCGCCCCCCCCTTGCATCCCCTCCTCTCACCCGCCCCATCGCCCCTACCTCTCACTCCGCCGTCAGTCGCGCACACACAATCGCGTGAATGTGCATCGCATTTGCGTTCGGATTCATTCGTGCGTTTCATAGCAAACAACCGCACGCGACCGTGGTTAGCGGCCGACATCGTTTAAACGCTCATTTACCGATAAGGATTAATAATTAATTTAGGACTTATAATTGATGTATCGCGTATCGCACGGCTGATAAACGCGCGCCGCTCGACGCGTCGACCCGTATGAATTTCGACGTATTGTCAGCGCGCCCATACATACAGTCTTATTTAACGTTTGCTCGTTTCATCAACAAGTATAATCCGTGATTGGGGGAGTGGGAGCGGCGGGGTGGCGGGGAGAGCCTTAAAATAGAATTTGCATCTTTTCATACGATACCGAAACCAGATGAATGGGACGGAAATACGCGCGTATGACAAAGGGCATTTTACAACAAATCCGGCCCGCTATTTTTTTCCTCCTCCGCCGGTTATAAACGCAAAATGTATAATAAAATCGAGCGATACACACGCACGCGCGGATATTTATGTGCGTGTTCACGTTATGTCGAAATTCTCCCTCGAAATTCGCGTGCAAATTATCGATTACGCTTGTTTACAGACGGCGGGAGTAATACTCGCGACACACTCGTGCATAAAACAGCGCCGAAAGCAAATAAATAAGATACCGTCGAATAATTGGCCTAACACAGTTTATTACATGTGTGTTTTTAATCACCGCCGCAAACTGCCACCGCACGATCTAGTCCGATATGTTGCGTTTTATTAATGGAGAGGTGAATGTAAAGATACGTTATTTATGGTTAATAAAGAAATAGAAAAATATGTAAAGGGGAACGGGTTAATGGCGGTCTTCTAAACAAAAACTCATAAAACTGGCAACAAATGTGAAATTCAGGATCTGTTTTATGAAATGGATACCTGGAGATGTTTCCTTTAATACAGACTATTGCAACAAATTTCATAAAAATATCTAGAGAGAGAGACAAGTGTAAAAGAGAAAGATGAGACTTCACCGGGATTAGCTCTATTTTTGGGGGTAATGCCGGTCAATGATATATCCCGTACGTTTACAGTGTATAAAACCAGAAAAGACACACATTTTACTGGAAATCAAACGCAAACATTTATTCGAAAAGAGATGCGTTTGTCTGATGTTTCCTTCGGAACCGCCACAGAAGCTTACAGAATTCAATTCCCACTGACCACAGTCGAAATATAGAGATGATCGGCGTTACCCGCTTACCGGTATTACCCCGTTCTTTTCGATAAAAAGAGCGTGTGTGTAGATGCGCACACACAAGCCATCGGATGAAATAAGAATACCACCGTTCTCGATATAGCATCTAGACTTCCACAGGGAACCTTATTTATCGCGTTTCACCTCTTTACTCAATTTCCCGTCTTAGCCCGCGAGCTGGCGCGTTAAGATCGCCGTGTCGAAGCTCCGCGTGCTGAAATTGAATTGCGCTTTCGGTGTCATCGATCACGTCGCCCGGGTTTCCGCGCGGCGGCTGGCGGAAGCGTTTCGCAATATTTGGAAGTGCGAAACTCGAACGAGTCGAACGACCGACCGAGCGACCGCCGCCGAATGACGGGGTGCGTTTTTATACAAGAGACCGCCGCCGAATTTCGCCGGCAAATATTTACCGCACGGGGCGCGTTGCCGAATACCTGACGGCCGCAACCTGCCGCATCGCCGAGACGCCGCATACACACGGTATTTTCGACGGTGCTGCGCGCCAACCCCCCCCTCCCCCCCGGACCATGCACACATAGTTATGCAAACGCCAAAAAACCGTATCCGCCCGGCGTGTCTAACGTGTCTCTAACTTGGTTTCTGCAGTCGCGACGAAGCGTATTTATTCACGTACGCGCGCTGCGTGTACAGAAGTAGCGATCCGTCGCAAATTCCAGCGAAAAATCTAGCAGGGTAGCGAAATCGGAGAACTACGGGAATTCCGAAACGACATTCGTGGGCATCTCTCCTCTCTGCGGATGTATCGAAATTTCACGGGCTGGAAAAGTAATCGATGTTATTATTCGGTAAGAGAAAAAAACAGAAAAAACAGAAATAGGAGCTTGATCGTTATTTATATTATTCGCATGGCTCAGTAACGAAACTTTTATCGTAGCCCGCCTCTTGCTACTGTAATTCGCTGCGCGGCCCAAAGCGAGGCTCCGTGTGAGATGATAAAACCCGCCAGCGACGTCGCGAATAAATTTCTGCCTCGCGCGGAAATGGACGGAACGAGAGAGGCGTGACGCTGGTGCGTGTCGCCGTTCGTCACGCGACTCTTCGGCGCCTCCGTCCTCGTCCTCATAACCGTCGTCGTTCTCGTCGGCGAGTAACCTTATTTAACACCTGGTCGGACGGGCAGAACGACGAAATTTTCGAGACGGGAAAAAGTCGCGTGACGTCGAATGCGCGCGCGACGATGGATTCTTCGGGCTGCATTCGGGTACCTTGCAAAAGCTGTCTCTTTCTCTCTCTCTCTCTCTCTCTTACGCCGCTCTCGGTCTCTCGGCTTGGTTCCGGAGATACGGTGGGATACGAGGGAAGTAACCGTACTCCCTCGGGAGTACGGTTACCTGGGACTCATGACGTTACGGTTCGACAACCGAGAGTACCTACGTAGTCGCTCTTTCCGCATCCTCGAGCCACGAGACTCCTCCTTCTCTCTTTCTCTCTCTCTCTCTCTCTCTTCGCCTCCTCGATTTACGTCGTATTCGTGTGCACGAGTACCCCTGCGTGTCGCGTGCACACACACACACACACACGTGCATACCTGTGCTCACGTGCGCTCACGCAGCAGGGAGACGAGAGCGTTTCCGGAGATCTCGAGAAGAAGCTCGCACGACCATCCTTGCGAGATGTCGCGGGACGTCGCAGCGTTTTATCGGAGATCCCGTGCAATTGTGCGCGCATACGTCTCAAAGCCGGGAAAGGCGCTGCCATAATCGTTGGAGGACGAACCTTCAGTCCCTTTGTAAAATGTCTCCTCGTGCGTAATCTCAACGAGTCCCGTCCGATCCACTCGGCGTTCGCGTACTCGTACGTACTTAAGATTTCGTGTATTCCTAATTCTCGTCGTCGGGCTTACGTGTTTACAATCGACAGCAGTAATCCAACGACATTTCACCCCGGGAATATTTCTCACGGCGCATCCCGCACACCGACGGCGATGTTTGCGAGCGCGTCGGAGCGCTTCGCCTCCTCGAACGAAATTCCGGAAGTGTCCAAGTTGATTGAATCCCATAAATACCGGACACCGGTCGCGGACACAAACGCGTGTTCCGAGACAAGGAGGGAGAAAGAGAAGGGGGGGAAACGGAGAGAACGCGGGAGGAAGAGGCGAAGCTTACTTGGCAGAACCCAGAAATTCAGTTGCACCTGCGAACGACTTTATCGTCCTGGAGGAGCGCAATTACCGTGCCGACGGTCCTCGCCTCTCTCCGAATCTCCGCGTCCGGCAATCCGAAAGAGTATTTTTTCGATGGACGAGATTGATTCTGAGAGAACTACCCCGGAGGCTTATCGGCGCGCCACTTTCCTTTCATTTCTCCCGCTCACCCTCTTCCCTCGCACCTTCTCGCTCGGCTTGTTCGCCGAGCGAGCACGAGCACAATCGGCGGTGGTGCGCGCGCGAACAAGCGCGATGAGGTTTCTCAGCTTCGGATGGCTTAAGGAAATCGATTCGGCCGCGAGAATGCCATTTCGTAATCATCCCTGACGTCAGTCATGACCTCTGACGTCACCGGGATCTTTATTGTTATCGGAGTCACTTTGCTCCATCTCGCCTTTTAATTCGTTTTACTCGCCGCGTGTATTTTCGCCTTTGTTCCGTGTATTTTCGCCATCAGACCCGCTATCGACCCCTGACGCAGACGGCGAAATCGGGAATTGTTATTAAAGAGGCAGAAAATAATATTCCATCGTCTCACTCGACGAAGATACATATAGGAGTGTTAATTAAGTTCGTCGCTAAGCGGCACGGCGATGCGTCTCGCGATACGTCCGACGATCTAACTATTTATCTACCGCGGGATATACGATCGAGCCGAGAAATACGAAGTAACGAGCGATAAAGTGCGACATAACAGCTGAATAAATCAGGAAGCACATCGAAGGCGCACATCGCGACAATCGATATACTTCTACGGCGGGNGGGGGGGGGGGGGGGGGAGCGGCAAACGGCGGACGTAAACGCGTAACATCGACGTTGCATGATGCGGACGTATGAACGGACGAGCATTTAGCCGGGCTTATCCCGCAGATCTCGGTGTATTCGCGGTAATATTCGGCCATTTATAACCCCGCAGTTAAAGGGCATAAATCACGGGGAAAGTAAATGTACGCACATTTAAGTTACTACCGCGGACGCGCGTGGTGTACGTGCCATCTCGCCATTGTTCCGACGGCCAAGATTCACGACGCTCTCTGCTTGTGCCCGGCTTTTGGAATATGATCTTGCTCTTTAGTACATCGAGAGGGAACGAGAGGGAGCGGGAGAGAAAGGGTGGAAGGAGAAGAAGTGGATGTACGAGAGAGAGAAGCAGATTTGCTCGAAGCTTTTCCCGCGAACAACGCAACGCGCTGCGAAATTGTACTCGACGCTTTAATGCGATCAACGCTGCGCTGAAATGTCGCTGATAGATCTTTCACGCGCATACGTTATTTTCTCAAATTATCGCGCCGGAGGAACAGAGTTAAATCGCCCTCTCGGTGCTGAAATTCGCGTTAACGGGGACGTGATTACGAGGGAGGAAGTCTCTTTGCGACAACGCGAGACAACGTAACGTACGCAATTCCGGCTATCCGGACCGTGAAGGATAATTCGAAAATTGATCCTCGCGTAAAAGCGGCGCGTCGAGGACGCCGGTGACCCCACGCGGAACAATATATATATCGGTGCGGCGAAAGTTACAGTGGAACTAATTCGACGCAGCGGGCTCCTTTGGTTTCACGGCCTGTGAGTCTCAATTTTATGTACGAACTTGTTCGGCAGCAAGTTGCTCATTCCAGTTGGAATTAGATGCTCTCTTAAAAGGAGACGTTCGAGCATATACATACACACACACGCACACACAACCGGAATACGACATGAAAGCTTGTCCCAGCGCGCGACGCGGATAAAATCGCGACGAGCCACGACACGAAGTCCGACGAAGGCGATTCAGCTCGATTCGAACGGATTCGAGATTCGCGCCTCGTATTTTCCGTACGCGCTCGCCGAATTCGGTAACTTCGCGACTCGCTGCTCATCCGTTCCTGCCGGGAAACGGTCCCCGACGGTCGCGCTCCGTAACGACGTCGTTACGTCGACGCATCGTCGGACGCGACTTCACGGGAATCTAGAATACACATCTCCGTCCGTAAGATTCCCGAAATATTCGTGTAATGGTCCCATTGCGGGGTCTACGCCGCCCAGCCGGCCGGCGAGTGCCGTAAATAACGAGGCCGACGGGAAAGAAGAAGGGGCGCTTTCGTTCGGGGAGTAATCGGATGTTTAAAATCGCGCGCATCCGGCATATCGAACATCGCTGGGCGATATCCGAAATAATGCTGATCCCCGTAAAAACGGGAATACAAGCAACACCGGTCGGTGAAAGAGCCCGCTTTTACGGGATATTGATCCCGCGGCGGCCGCGAGACTCTCTCCGCCGGATAGCGCGGTATTAAATGTGGTGGTTGTAGGACTGCTGACACTGTACACGAGGAACGAGGGGAGAGGACGCGGAGGCGGCGGGGAAGGACGGACCGGCGGGTTCACGACGCGGAATATTACGGAAAATTTACTCCGACCGCCGTCGCGCGGAACGTACACACGTTGCGTCGCGCGTCCCGAGTCATTCGTTAGAAAAATCGCCCCGGGTGGTGAGAGCGGAGTAGACTAAAAGCTTATTCTGTTCCGCGAAATATATCCTCAGAGACGGATGAGGAGAAGGGGGGGGGGG
>NW_014557287.1:1292310-1297603 GCF_001313825.1 Dinoponera quadriceps | reverse complement strand
GGGGGGGGGGGGGGAGGACGAAAGGTAATACGGTGTGTACGCGTCTCAAAGTGGTGGGAAATAATTATACAGCGCGCGCGTACCGCAACAACTGCGTCGATGTGGACGGAGGAATTTCGCTCGGGTAAAATTAGCCGCGAATTAAACGAAGGATCCGTATTTGAATGGAAAATCCGTACTCCGACACGCTCTATTTCGTATATCGGAGAGTACACGCATCGATATTCTCATCTTCTTATTTTATCCTTCCCTGACTCGCGTGACTTCCTAACGCACAAAGACTTGTGATCGGTTTTGTGAAAACGGTTTTAAATAATGGAGATGGACTGTTTTATAAGTTTATGTTCTCTCATGGCACAACTTTGGTTTCTAATTCAAGTTTGCGTACGATAGTGTTTATGGTTTCGGAAAAGCGTGAATCTTCTATCTCGCTTGCCTGAGAGGAGAAAGAATCGCGATCTCATTGTCGCCTGTTTTTCACGACGCCTGTTGACTATCTCGATCTCGATGTCGGGTCATTTTTTAATACGACGGTTGCCGCCAGCGTTGCTGTCATCGTGAAGGAATTATGCATTTTCGACGGTGCAAATGTGAAGGAAGAAATAAATACTGCAAAATAATGCACATTCTTAATATCACGATATAGAGCGTGCTAGATCTGCGAATAGATAACGTAACAGTACCGCTCGGGCGTGTCCCGTCAGCTGAAGTTCACGGGAAACAATAACACATTGTGTAAGCAACTGCTGCGTGATCATAACAGTTTTCGTCGCGTCAGTGATTGGATTGGGAGCCGTCGCGCACCGACTCCCGATTTTCTCGAATCGATGGAAGCGTGCGTGAGACGCGTTACATTAGTTCGCACGTATGATCATCGCGACCCCGTCACGATGAGCAGTGACAGCATTTTCGAGAATATCGAGGGTATGATCATCACCTTTTATTTTCATTAACTTCAGACAAAAATCATCCTATCCTGAATTCCTCTATTTCCAATATGTTGGTGTTCTATTAATTTAACCAATCATAATTTGCTTTTCGTTTCAGACCTAGAGGAACTTGCGGCCACACGGTGGATGCGGATGGCCTACCGGAGGATCCGATTCGGGCCGAGCAGGGTCGGTTCGAAGGTAAGTCGCAAATTTCCCGACTCTGATATTTACTAACCCTTCGCGAAGTCGAAAATAAATATTCAAATAAAACCAACGATCGCAACCGATTATTACATTCATATTTTTCTCGTCAAATAATTGGCTATCGTACCTAATGGGCGATGTTATATTTTTGTTACAGAATTGTGGCAGAATGTGACCGATCCTGAGCTGCCGGCAAATTGGTGAGTCAAAATCACAAATTTTAGGTGATGGGTTTATTGGTGGTTGATGAATTGAAATCAATGCAATTTACTTTGTCCGTAGTATTTTTGTATGTACACCGGGAGAAAAGATAATCAATCTCACTTTCATGGTTAGTTTAATAAAAAAAAAAATATCAATATACATGCAAGGTTATATTTCCACTATACTAAAATGGCATTTATTACAAAAATAGTTTCGCTCGATATTCATCGATTTTGCAATTTTAGTTATAAATATTAAATACTTTTTTTCTCCCAACAGTGTTGGGTTTAGCATGTACGCGTTCGTGTTGCGTAACGAAATATACTGCTTGAAACAAGCACGGATCGCTTCTTTTGAGTAACTATTTACTACATTTCCGAATTATACGGAGAAAAATATTTCCCAGCAAATAGTCGCAGCAAATTATTAATTGCTGGGGGGGCAGCAAAAAGATTTGTTTAGACAGTAAAAAGATTCGTTAAGAGTGTTAATTGTTATTTTTTTTAGATATACGGACAGCAAAATGATTTAGTTACGCCCATTAAATTTTATCGTTGTCCCAACGATGTTCCGCTACAACAGCAAAATTATTTTTTCCGTGTAACAAATCTTTTTGCTGTCCCCATAGTAACTGACAACTTGCTGTACCAGCAAAATATTTTTCTCTCTGTAGAATATTTCTTTTTGGAGAATACCGATTCTTTATATTTTTTCAAACCTCTGATATTAAATAAACTTGTATGTTTATATTTAACTTCTGCACGCGTTATATTTCGTTGAAGATACAGAAGTATTCAACGGAACTATTTATACTATATGATGCTGCAATTGTTTCAAGCGGTATGAAAAGCACATCGAAATCGTGTGCCAGAATTGTGCAACCCGAATCGTGCGCCGATATCGCGCATCAGAATACGCCACTACACGTGGAATTCGCGATTACTTTCTCCACGCGTGATAAATTTCGCAATTGTCAAAATCGATAATTTCCTATATGCTTCACGCGTGGCAGATTGTCCCTTTCGAAATTGCTGCTGTATGCGAGATTTATCGTTTTTATTGAAAGTTCGAATTTTCGCGAAACGAGAACCTCGTTCATTTGATAAAGTATAAACGTCCGCGAAATGCGAAATACTTTGATTTTCCCTTTCGATCTTGTCGAAACTGTCGTGATATTCAGTTTGCGACTTTTCCCGCGCGATTCCCGAAATTTATTTCCGAAACGTGGAAATTTGTCGTGTGTCCTCCGTTCAATCGTTAAACACCGTCGAAACGATCGCTATCGCGAGTACGGTGAACTGTAGTGAGCTGTAACCGACATGGGACGATGGCTAGACGTTGCGGAAGGTTGGACGGATGCGGAGCGTCTCACCTGTGTCGAGATGTAGCAATGGACCGAAACGAGACTCGACGTAGGATATCAAAGCGCAATGGTGAACGTGCAATGATTCGTTGAAAAAGCGTAAATGTCATCACTTAGTGCACGTAATACGTAGGCAAATCGCATTGATTGCCGACGGGAAAAATCATCGAAATTTGCATAATTGTTTCATCGAATATTTGACGAAAGTCAATTCGATATCCTTAACAAAGATTCAAGGATCAATGGCGCGCACGTTCGTAACGTTCTATTGTCAGAGAAGAATAATAGCACGTGTGAAAATCTCAAACGCGGCAAGAAGGACGATATTTTAATTATTCGCGTGAAATACGCGCGATAAGCGTGCGAAATTGAAAAAATCGCGGGTGAAATATGTTGGCCGGCCTGATGTTATGCCCACTTTGGGAAAAGGTTCGTGCGTGCGGGCACGTTCGCTCCCGCCGGTAGCGGAACGATCGGCGTGGCGTCGTGTTTGTTAATTGAAAAAATACTGCAAAAATAATTCTTATTAAATTGCCAGCCTGTTGGGGAAATTTCGACGTTTCGTTTTGCGCTTTCGCGATGCCGGAATGTTATAAAGCATTCCGAATTAAATGGCGAATATTTTCAAACACAGCGCACTCGCTCACCGGTCCGTTCGGACACATGTTAGCGCGGCGTTTTCACCGGAAACGAGCGTCGCAAACGAGAAGGTCGATAAAATGACAAATACCCGGTGTAAATTCCAAGCTGGACATGCCCCGTTGCAAAAGAGGCCGAACGAACCCTCTCCCCCTCTCTTTCTCTACTCCATCTCTCTTTCCCTTCGCGCCTCTTCGCGAACTCTTGTTAAAATTAACGTCGTGCGACAGCCGGGCGATCTCAGTATCCATCGCCTTCGCGATGCTTTACGAGGCATTCGAAAACGACCTTCTCATTCCACCCCCTCCGCCGATCGTTATACCCTCCTGTTACCCTCGTTTCCGCGGAGAAGTTCTTTTTGTTCGCGTCCCCTAATTAAGAGTTCGCCCCACGAGCCGCGACATTGTGGCCGTCGGTGACGACGGGGTTAACAATGGCGAGGATTTTTAGACGGGACGTAATTAATGATTCGCCACTTTCCGCAACGTGATTATAATCTACATCCCGAGTCCGACACGCATATTGAATTTTTCCTTCTTAATTCCTTAATCGTTTCATTCATCATTCCCAGTCACTCCGTTTTTCAACTTAATTTTTTACTCTTTCTCCTCCCCTCCCCCTCTCTTTCTTTCTTTCTCATGTCTGCCCATACTCCGTTTACTGCACTCCCTATCGCAGTTACGCGGCATTATCATTCGTTTTTTCTTCGGTTGTTTGCGCATCTTTACGGGAGTTGCTACGGCATTCATCGTCGGGACTTAAATCCGACGCGGAGGGGAAGAGGAGCGCGGGAATAAAGTTTGCTACACGGGGGATGTTTACTCATCTCGTTGCAGGTGCATACCTGCGTAACTAATCAGAGGTACTCCGAGCTACGTAGCGGCGTTCACGATTTATATTCATTAAGCGGCAAGGTACACGGCGCACGAAGAAGTTGCGAGGCCGGAAAGTTTGACGTCGGGGCCGTCTCATAAATCCCACCATCCGGCTTTCTTTTTTCGCGCGCGCAATCTACGCAATCTTATTGAGAATCACGTCGCGCCTCGCGTATATTTATGCGCGTTGAATCTAATCTAGCGATGTTTGCAATATCGCGAGTTTTTACCGCGTTTTCATTTCACCGACGATTATACCGAAGCGTCGCGTCGCTCTTTCGCAAGAGATCCTCCCTTGTCTACGACAGTTGGAAACTGTTGGGAACTGTCTCTTATCAGGAACTTTGCCCGTTCGACCTTTCAACGTAATTATGCAAAATCATTACGGACGAGATACCGCTTAACTAAACCGAGGAAGAAATTGAAAACTCGAAGAGAGGGGGGAAATAAAAGGTGGGAACACGATGTTAATTTTTCCCTAACAACTGAACGATACAATTACACACATCCCGTGATACGCGGGTACACGCGTATGCGTGCGGCAAGCGAACGGATACATAAAAAAGCGGGGAATTAGCTCCTCCGTCGGAAGTATCGGATATATAAATGACGTAAAATAGACGGCGGGTTACCGTTGCGGGGGGGTAAAAGCTTTTACGGGAAATGAGCGCGCGGGGTTTCCGGCTTGCCGGTTCGCCGATAGAAACGCTTACACCGACGCTTAAAAGCGTTGCGGGTCGGCCGGGTAGGTATTAAACGTAGTAATCGATAATAGGTATCGACGAGCGACGGGGAATTTCCGCGATCGTAGGAATAAAGTCGGACAGTGGTAAACGTCGCGGCTATAGTCAGACTGCGAACAGCAGCAGCAACAGCGGCGGCCGGGTCAGGTCAACGGAGCAACGCTGGTTAAACAGGCGGCTCACACACACACGCACACTCACACACATTCCCTCTCTTCAAGCAACGATGGTGGGCCCTGTAATGGTCTCGCCGTCGCCGGGAAGTTGTAGCGTCGGACTAATGGCGGCGATTAGTAGAAGTCAGTACGTTTTATCCTGCGGCGCATAGAATTT
>NW_014557287.1:1287632-1292180 GCF_001313825.1 Dinoponera quadriceps | reverse complement strand
GGGGGGGGGGGATAGAGAGGACGGTGGGTGCACCCCGAGGATTCTCACATAGTTATAACCGTAGACGCTCGAATCCCATTTATTCGCTCTTATCTAGAACGGACGTGTCCGTTCGCGAATAGCACGCTCCCACTGCGAGATAATTAAAATTAGCTTATCTCGCCGGGCGAACGGGATGGGATAGGATCGGCAATAACACACAAGGCGCCGGCGAATGAGGTTTTCTTTAATCATCGACTGGGCCGCCTCCCTCCGCTCCGCTTGATGATAATCGCCGGCTGCTCCGCGCGCGCTCCGCGTTATTTCACCGCGCTCGACGTAACTTATTGTTAGGATACCGTTAGAAACACGCGTTACAAGGTAACGCCGGCCGCTTATAACGCCGGCCGGCCCGGCTATATCCGGTCATCTAAGAACGTACGTTCAAGTCGTCGCAGATAAAACGTCCCGCTTGTCAGCGATTTTTCAACGGGCAGATAGCGCGGATGATTAAGGGCATCGCGCGGGGCGGCATTATATTATCGCGATGCGTCGCCGGCGAGAGAAAATCACGCGATGCGGCCTTCCCGGAGTGTGTGCGCGGTTCCATTTTCGGAGCAACCGTGTCTTCGCCGGGTCGACGACGCGCGTCCCGCGGCGATATTCCGCCGAGAGGCGCGCCGACGGCGGGGCTGGTAAGTTTACGACTTTCCGGGGAATATATCGGCGCGGCGCTAATTATCGATGCGCAACGCCCCGCTTGTTAGTGGCGAATAAAGCGCCGACGATACGCAGGCGTGGACGCCGCCGCGGTTCGATATTTACTTAATGATCGCGCCCGTTTCATATGCGCGGACGCGACCGTAATTCCAACACGTACCCCCGCAATTCGATGTGCATTCGCTGTACCGGGCAAAGGCGCCGTAGGGCTAAGGCGTGGGTTAACCACAATGTGGCTGCCAGAACCAATGCAACAGCTGGTATTTGACAAATTGGAGGGGTCCGTCACCGCGATGACAGCTATAAATAGATACGCCGGCGAGCGTGTCCATTTATGGCGGGATATTACCGATATCCGAGCCGGAAATAGATCCAACGGTAATTATCAGTAATTATAATGATAACAAACAAGATAGATCGAAGCCTCTCATATGTAATAATTACGGACAAAGGTTCCATTATATGAACGGTAATATATCCTAGAACCACCTGATCCATAATTCCATGCAATTAGGGGAGGAAATACACTTTGAAAATCAACAACTACACCGGCCGGTACTTCAACCATCAAATATTGGCCCGTTAATTAATCAGACGTCTACGAGACGATCGCCCGTTCTCGAGTAATGTAAAACACTGCCGTTAGTGCGAACTTTTTACAAAACTCGCGACGCGAATGGTAAAAGAGAGCCCCCGTTGTCGCCAGTCGTTGCTCCGTTTCCTCTCGACGTGCGGTTGCGAGTAATTTCACGCAATTCTTCCCGTTAACGACGCCGAGTGACAGTAATTACGAGAACGCGCGAGAGCGAACGAACGAGCGCGACGATTTTCGCGACAAACGACGCGCACGCACCATGCCGGGCCCTCGAACGAGATGGACCGTGAAGAAGGCTCCGTGAAATCCCTTCAAAGAACGTCCGAGACCCTACCAGACGTTCTTTCATGTCCATTCTTCCCGCACGACGCCCGCGGCTTTCCTTTTCGTCGCGCACGCTCGCTCGAAGAGAGCGAACGGCCTCAAGACGCGGGTGGGTTTTAATACATTCGAATCCATTCGCCCGCGTCCGTACGTTCTCGTGCACTTAGCCGAGTGAGGAAGTTGGTATTGCGCATTTTGATGTGTACTTCGACAAGCGTACTCGATGAGATTATCTCCCCGATACCCCGCCACGGAGAAATCCGTCCCTCTCGAGAAGAGAAAACACGTCAGTCCTCCTTCCCGAGGACGAATTTACGCGTCTTCACCTCGAAGAAATTCATTTGCTCTCTCCCTCCATCCACTTTGGAAAGATTCGAACGAGACGTATCGCGGCCGATTGAGGGCTGGAGTCACGGTGAGGGGAGAAAGGGACCGCTGGTCGTGTGTAACGTAACGATTATGGAGGAGCGCGAAGCGGGCTTTCGTAATGGCGTCTTTTAAAATGCGAGTACAACGTCCGGAAGTCGCGCGGGAAGTTTCCGCCGCGCGGCGTGGAAAGTCCCGAGAACGTGCCGATCCGCTGCGCCGCTGCGAACGCTGTTATCTCGCAAGTTTGTGACTCCGGAGCGTAGTTAGAACGAGAGCTGCGCTGCAGGATGCGGGCGGTGAAACAACGAAATTTCAAAGAGAGATTTTCCTTCCTGAAGAATCTCGCGCGCGCGCGCGAGGCGCTTCTTTGCAGTTCGCCGGAGAATGGAATATAAGCGGAATAAATCTCTCTCTCTCTCTCTCTTTCGGACGTGGCACATACACGTGCGGAATGAACGGAAACGGGAGGGGGAAAAAAGAAAGGAAGGAAGAAGAAAGAAGCGCGCGCGCGGATACATCGAGCGCGTTTATTAAACTTTTTCGCCGACGCGAGGTAAAATTTGACGCTCTCTTGTTGAACGGCCATTCGGGTCCCCCGGAGATCATCCGGATTATTTATTTCAGAAAACAAGAGGGTCTTCCTTTTTCTCTGCCGCCGCGTTTCGTTAAAAGCGAATTTCCGCTATTTGCGAAAGCCGAGTTTGACGCATCGCGGACGTCGATAAAATCCCCGGAAAAATTCCCCCGCACTATACAGTTTCCGGACTATTAACGAGCCGCGAGTCCAATTCCGTGTGTCTCTCGGCGAGCATCTCGGAGTTCGCCACTCGAGGACAGACGACGGGAAATCCGAGCGGGTAAGTCGAGCGTTTCGCAAGATGCCGCGCGCAATAGCGCAACACAGCTCTCCTCCGCGAATAGCGATCCGCCGAACCTGCCGCAGGTGGGCGCACTCCGGCGTGCATATCGCGGAAGTCCGTCCAGTGCCAAAGTTAAATTACGTCCAGAGCCGCTTCGACGTACCCGCCCGCCTTGATCCACGAACATAACGAACGAATTGCACGGAAGTTAAGACGGGTCCAACTGATTGCCGCTCCACTTATCTCCGCCGACTGGAGAACCGGAGATCTTCCGAGAGGGGAAAGAGGAGAGCGGAGCGGGAAGATGGGGACCGTAAAAACAAAACCGGGCTACCGCGATGCGACCGGGGTGAAAGCGTGATATCGCGCATACAGCGCGCGCGAATTAACGCCGAAAAAATCCGCACCGGCCATTTAATTACTCGCCGCGATGTACGGTTCGCTCGTTCGCGGGCCGGTACAATGTGTCAAAATATGTTTCCATTAGTCGCGGAATTAGCGAGCTGCGCGCAATTTTCGATATTTCACGTCGGGGTACTTTGCCGAGCGAGGGCGGACGGGCGCACACGCGTTAATTCGCCGCCGTAACGACGCCATTATGAAAAATTCGCCGATTATATAACGCGTCCGCCGGGTGTGGCGACCGGTCGAAAGTACTCTCTCCCTCTCTCTCTCTCTCTCTCTCTCTCTCTCTCTCTGAAATATCGTCCCGCTGTTGTGAACGGCTCGCTTTTATAACGCCGCCGCGACACGCGGATTATCGCGCGGAATTTTACAGCCGCGCGTCACGGATGCGTAGACACGCGAAAAACGCGCGAGGACGGTCGACGACGAAGGGGGAGGAATACCGCGGCCAGTTTGAAATCGTCGTCGAAGATTCTTGAATGCGAAGATGGGTAAAAGAGAGAGAGAGAGAGAGAGAAAGAGAAAGCATCATTTATTTAACGCTCTGGAACATATCCCCTCATACGCAGCAATACATAATTATTGATAGTTACATAATTCGAAATACGTAAAAGGCTACATATTAATAACGAAAACAACCAGCAAACAAGAAATAATCAAAAAGCTTTCCTATTATGACTAGAAAAATACGCAATATTGAAAATTCGCAAAAGAGCATAAGGAACAAAATACAATAGCATTAAAAAAGAACGTGACGTGAGAAACACGGCCCTAGAGAGAGAGAGAGAGAGAGAGAGAGATCGTCGGTGATTGCGATTTAACGATCGTCTGTATTCGCTCTCTTTACCAGCGCGCGTCCGCGGTGGACGGTCCGACATCCGCGGTATTTCATCTCGAGTCCATTAATATTCTCGCTCGGGAACGGCTCAGAGACGCCGCTCAGAGGGCGGGAGACGGAGAACCCGCGATTTTATGCCGGGACACGTGGCCCCGTGGCCTGATGTACGCGCGAACTTGCCCCCCGGCGCTCTCTCATCGCCGGAATCGGTAACACATCGGCGTCCTGTCTGCGCCGCGCTAAGTGAAATTCTTGAGAAGTTTAATTTGATTATACGTGACTCGAGCGAGAGAGCCGATTAATCCGGCCGTACCAATAATCTCCCTCGCGTAAGTCTCTCCGCGTCGTTGCAGCTCCTCCCTTTCCTCCTCTGCTTCGCCGCCCCTCGAACGCCTTTCTCATCGACGAGAGAACTCCGGTCACATAACGAGGCGAGAATGTCGTTCGGTGGGGGGGGG